>NC_069501.1:953125710-953175710 GCF_027579735.1 Bombina bombina | reverse complement strand
AACAAAAAAACATTTTACACACTGACCCAAAAAATATTAAGGGGGAAAAAGGCCTAAACCTTTGGGGGGTGAATCAGAATTTTGAGTGCCTAGGGCAGCACAAAACCTAAATACGCCTATGCTCTGCTGGAATCGTCTCATCGAACAATTCTTACAGATTTCTTTTCAAAGTTTCAGAAATCCTTTCGCTCTCAAAGCACTTTGTATTTTATCTGCACTTATCCTCCCAACTTTGGATGCAGGGGAAACTCAAAGTAACACAAGCTGAGCCAACCTTCTGAAGAAAATCTTCAGGTTATACAGTTGTCTCTCTGCTCCATACATGTTTCAACCACACACATTTTTTTTTGTAGCAGGTGGGGCACAGTGACCTATCAGGAACACGTTTTACATAGTTCTTTCCCTTTAATATGTGCTATTATAGAATTTCTCAGTCATTTTTTTTTATATTTTTTTTGTGATATTCCAAGGGATTACAAGTCAACTGTTGCCAAATAGGTGATGATATTTAAAAAAAAAATAGTACTTGGTACATGGTACTTACAAACTGAGGTAACATCACAGCCTACCCTTGAACACACTAACTTCTTTTCTTCTGAGCTGTAGTCACATTTGTCACAGGAGAAACAACACCATAGCTCTGTTTATTTGTAAAACACCAAATTGAACACTGTATTTCTATGTCTGGATAAAATCTATTCCTGCATCACTTGAAACTAACACACTTTAGCTCCTAGCATCTAACTAACAACTGTGAGAAGCTGTGTCCATACACTTGCAGGTTTGGGCATGCCTAGACATGCATTGACAAGTCTTGCTGCCCTACTGTCATGTTTGCGCCTGCACCAACAAGATAGAGCATGCGTCACTGTTGCCAATATCAAATAGAGTTGCATTTTATACCTCATTGACAAGCATAAGCGATTGTATGTCACTCATAAACATAATTAGTGTTAAACACTGTTCATTATTATTATTTGTTATGCTTATATTACATCTTGTCATTTCTCAAAATGCATGAATAAAGTAGACGTTTCCCCAGGTTTCTACTAGCCCTAGCTCTGTAACCAGTGGAATCTCATACTCTTTATTTTTTACAGCAGAATGCTACTATAGAGGACAGAAACCTGTGAACATGTCAGGTTTCTATCTAGTCCCCCACCAGAAATAATCAACCTGAAAATGAGGGAAAATGTTAAAAAACATTTCTCGCCACCGTGCATGCACACTATACTTACCTAGGTACCCCCTAGATAAATTTAGGACTGAGACTTAAACCCTTCCCATTACAAACCAAGTAAAAGAAAAAGAAAAATAGTTATTTTGCAATGCCAGTACATAAAGATAATCACTCAACAACAAAAAAGGAAAATTAAATTAAAAATGATCAAGCAACCTATGTTGAGCCCCTTGAGATGGATTAACCCATGATTCAGATAGACCTTGCAATTTTAAGCAACTTGCTAATTTACTCCTATTATCAATTTTTCTTCATTCTCTTGGTATCTTTATTTAGAAAAGCTGGAATGTAAGCTTAGGAGCCAGCCCATTTTTGGTACAGAACCTAGGTAGGGCTTGCTGATTGGATGGCACATTTAGACACCAATTAGCAAGTGCTACCCAGGTGCTGAACCAAAAATGGTCCGGCTCCTAAACTTACATTCCAGCTGTTTTAAATAAAGAGAACAAAGAAAAATTGTTAATACGAGTAAATTAGATAGTTGCTTGATTTTGACTAGACTATCCCTTTAAGATTCAGAACTTTCAATTAAAATAGAAAAATTTCTTGGTCTCTAGTAGTAACAAAGCCAAATGCAAACATTGCTCAAGACACATGAACAGTCCTGAGTCAATTTCAGTATGTTCTCATGTAAATAAGCTGTTTCAACAAAAGGATAGTACAAGAATGAGCTAAATTGTATTTATTTATTTCTTAAGATATGATGAGTCCACGGCATCATCAATTACTGTTGGGAATATCACTCCTGGCCAGCAGGAGGAGGCAAAGAGCACCACAGCCAATCTGTTAAGTATCACTTCACTTACCCATAAACCCCAGTCATTCTCTTTGCCTCTGTCAAGGAGGAGGTGAAGTTTTTTTGGTGTCTGAAATGTCTTTGCTACAAGCCAGATTTTATTATTTTGAAAGCCGGAGTATGTTTGCTCTGATCTTTCCTATGTTCTGGTCAACGTCAATCTCTTCAGTAGAGTAGTGGTGGCTTTAAAGCAGTTAGGAGCTTGTGAGGTGGGCCTTGCTGCGATTTCCTAACATTGTTGCTGCCCTAAAATAGAAAGCCTGAGTGGGTTTACTCTGATCTGTCTTTTTTCTACAGGTCTCTGTTAGGACTGGCTTCCTCTCATACCAGGTAGGATGTCCTCCTGCCGGACAGCTAGAGGTGCAGGTAAGTGCCTTTTGTCTTCTGGGGAAAAGATTTACAGAAGAAGGTTGGCACTGAAGGGGTTAAGCTAGGCTCCCCAAAAAGATTTACAGACTGCATTAATTTATGGAACCACACTCCTATTTTGAGGTTAATTGGCAGAGGGCAGGCACACAAATATGAATGTGATTTAGAGACAGAGTTAATCTTTTCTATGGAAATGAAGTTAACTCTTGTTTGGTGGCTCAAGGGTTTATTTTATTGGCACTATGTTATGGAGTGACTTATATATAAAAGGATTGAGGGTGAAATGAATTACATATTATCATCTTGCAATATTTAATAGATTGCGACTTCATAAATGTGCAGTTCTTAACCGTATCTGACGTATCTCAGTCAGGAAGCGGTTTACTTTCATTTTCACATCGACTGGAAGCGCACACTTTTAATTCTATGGCGCAGCTTCTCTAGCTGATCTCGCCTCAGTCTAGTGCTGTTTCTAAGAATCGGACAGATTGCGATTGTGTTGTGAGGATAAATTCTCTTGCGGCTTGCAGATTTCCTATAAGCTCTCAAGTGGGGCAGGTAGGCACCCCAGTCACAGAGTGTGGTGTGGTCCTGTACAGGTTATTAGAATTAACCTGTTGCTTGCTATCTAATCTTTTTATCCCTAGGGGGTAATTTAAAGTATGTGAACATAAGATTGATAATTACATGGTGTGGGCATGAATTGTCTGGTCAAGCCAAGTTTTTGCTGCATTTTTACAATTTAAAGGGACAGTACCTTATTAAATATATTCTATATTTCTTTATATTTGTTTGTCAAATATTTTTCTTAGCATCATTGAGGATTCTGCTCCTATAGACAGGTGCCGTCTGTGTTAGAACCAATTTGTGCCACTCTTACAGATTTGTTCATCATGTAGAGAGAGGAGTCTAAAGCATTAGATAGAAGAGCCAACCATCTCTCAGGATGATGCTGTTCAGGCAATGCCACAGTCTTCTCCTCCAGTGTCCCATGCCTTATTAGTGTCACATGCCATGCCCTGCGGTTCCTCTCAATCTCCTGGAGGAGTGTATTTGCAAGCTGAAATTGCTACCCAGGTATCTGCGGCATTAACTGCCATTCCTTTGCTACAAGGGAAACACAAGAGGAAAATTAGAGATTCAGATAATAAGGTTTCAGCTTCTGCTACCCAAGCTCCTCTTCATATGTCTGTTGAAGAGTATACTTCGGTAATTTTTGAGGGTAAAATCTCAGATTCAGACAGTATAATTCCTTCTTCTGATGCTGAAGTTGTATCCTTCAAATTTAAGCTTGAACACCTTTGTGGGGATTGGCTTTTTGGACGACTCCGACCACCTGTCATTGTCAACCCTAAGAGATCTAGTAAACTTAATAAATACTTTGATGTTCCTTCCTCGGTGGAGGTGTTTCCGGTGTCAGACCGTGCTACGGAGATTATAGCACAGGAATGGGAACCAGGGTTGTTTTCTGTCGCTGACTCCATTGAAGAGTCATGGCACAGGGTGCCTTAGGTAGAAGAAGCTATTTCTACTCTAGCCTAGAAACATTTGTTCCTATTGAGGATAACGGCTCCATTAAACAAGAAGCTGGAGGCTTATTTGAAGTAGATGTATGTCCATCAAGGTCTCCAATGGTAACCTGCAGTGTGTATTGCCACTGTGCGGCATCCTATTGGTTTGATGCCTTATCTGATTCTCTTCAGGTAGGGACTCCCTTATAGGAGATCCAAGTCAGGATTTAGACTCTTAAACTAGCCAATTCCTTTATTTCTGATGCTACCATGCTGGTTTTTAAGCTGGGAGCTAAGATATCTGGCTTCGCTGTGCTAGCTTGCACATTGTGGCTGAAATTTTGGTCAGCCGATGTTACCTCTAAGTCCAAGTTTCTGGCGATTCATTACAGTGGGGTAGAGCAGAGGACTATAGTACTAAAGCAGTAATCCTTAGGTCACTGGTTCATTTCCGGCTCCAAGGACGCCAAGACTGTTAAAGGGTCTTTTCTACCACAAGATAATAAGAATAGACCTAACGGACATCAGAACACTTTTCATTCCTTTCTTTAAAGGAAAGTCTTCCTCTTCCAAGCAGGAGCAGTCCAAGTCTTCCTGGAATCCTAATCAGTCTTGGAACAAGGGGAAGCAATCAAAGACGCCCGCAACTGAGTTTTAAATCAGCACGGACATGGATATGAGCTGTCCCAGATTTCTGGGCTGTGGACATAGTATCTCAAGGTTACAAAATAGATTCCAAGGCCTTTCCTCCCAGGGGCAGGTTTCTTCTCTCAAGGTTATCTGCAGTCCAGATAAAAAGAGAGGCGTCCTTAAAATGTGTTCAGAATTTTTCCTCCCTGGGAGTGATAGTTCCAGTTCCTGTAGAGGAACAGGGTCTAGGTTTTTATTCACATCTGTTCGTGGTTCCCAAAAAAGAGGGAACTTTCAGATCTATATTAGACCTTAAGTGTCTAAACAAGTTTCTCAGGGTACCGTCTTGAAAATGGAAACTATTCGTTCCATTCTGACCTTAGTTCAAGAGAGCCAGTTCATGATGAACCTGAAGGACACGTATCTTTATGTTCCCATTCTTAGGGATTATCTCTAGTTCCTCAGATTCACCTTTCTGGAAAGACATTTTCAGTTTGTGACTCTTTTGTTTTGGTCTTCCCACAGCTCCCAGAATGTTTTCGAAGGTTCTGGGAGCTCTTTTGGCAGTAATCTGGTCTTGGGATTTTGCAGTGGCATCCTATCTGGACGTTATTCTGGTTCAGGCGCCATCTTGTCAACAAATGTTTTTCATACAGAGATCTTGTTGTTTTTTTCTACGTTTCCATGGATGGAAAGTGAATCTGGAAAAGGGTTCCCTTGTTTCAGCTACAAGAGTGGTTTTCTTAGGGACCATAATAGATTCCCTATCTATCTATCTATCAGTAGCTCTATGTATGGAGATATTTGGTTTGATGTTCGCTTTCATGGACATCATTCCATTTGCACGATTCCATTTGAGAGCTCTGCAGTTGTGCATGCTCAGACAAGGGAACGGGGTATATTCGGATCTATCGCAGAGGATAGTTCTAGATCAGTCAACAAGAGACTTTCTTCCATTGTGGTTTTCTCAGATCATCTGTCTTGGGGCACATCACCTTTGGGTGATTGTGACCACAGATGCCAGCCTGCTGGGCTGGGGAGCAGTCTGGGACTCGTTATATGCGCAGGGACTATGGACTCGGAGGAGTCTGCTCTCCCTTTAAACATTTTGGAGTTGAGAGTGACTTTCTATGCTTGGCCTCGCAGGATCTGGTATGAAGACCTAGTGAAGATGTTGTCTCAACCACCTTGGAGGCTGGCTGTGAGGAAGGATCTTCTTCTTCAGGGTCCCTTCCTTCACCCTAATCTTGTTTCTCTGAAGCTAACTGCTTGGAGATTGAACACTTACTTCTGTCTAAGCGTGGGTTTTCTGTGTCGCAAGCCTGTTTCTAGAAAGATTTACCATAAGATATGGCATGACTATATTTATTGGTGTGAATCCATGGGCAACTCTTGGAGTAGGGTCAGGATTCCTAGGATTTTGTCTTTTCTCCAGGTAGGTCTGGAGAAGGGTTTGTCTGTCAGTACTCTGCAGGGTCAGATTTCTGCACTATCTATTTTGCTACATAAGTGTCTGGCGGACGTGCCAGACGTGCAATCTTTTGGTCAGGCCTTGGTCAGAATCAGGCCTGTGTTAAAGTTTGTTACTCCTCCTTGGAGCCTTAACCTTGTTCTTAAAGTTTTGCAGCAGGCTCTGTTTGAGTTTTTGCATTCCATATATATTAGCATATATATTAGTTGTTATCTTGGAAGGTTTCTTATTGTTATATGTTCTGCTCAGAGAGACTCGGAACTCTCAGCTTTGCAGTGTGATTCACCTTATCTAATCTTTCATGCTGATAAGGCAGTTCGTCCTAAGTTTGTTTTCCTTCCCAAGGTTGTTTCGGATAAATATATTAATCGGGAAATTGTTGTTCTATGTCCTAGCCTTCTTCTCATAAGAAACGTTTGTTGTACAACTTGGATGTTGTGCGTGCTCTTAAATTCTATTTGCAGGTGATTAAGGATTTTTCGCCAGTCTTCTGCCTTGTTTGTTTGTTTGTTTCTCTGGGAAATGTAAAGGTCAGAAAGCTACTGCTACTTCTCTTTCTTCTGGCTGAGAAGTATAATTTGGTTGGCTTATGAGACTACTGGACAGCAGCCTCCTGAGAGAATTACGCTAATTTTTACGAGGGTTGTCTACTCATCTTGGGTTTTCTAATGGAGCTTCTGTGGAACAGATTTGCAAGACTGCAACTTGGTCTTCCTTACATACTTTTTAAAAAAAAAACGATTTTATAAATGTGATACTTTTGCCTCGGCTGAGGCTTCTTTTGGGAGAAAGGTTGTTCAAGTGGTGGTGCCTTCTGTTTAGGTATTCCTGTCTTGTCCCTCCCTAATCATCTGTGTCCTTTAGCTTGGGTATTGATTCCCAACAGTAATTGATGATGCCATGGATTTACTATATCTTAGGAAAGAAAACAAAATTTATGCTTACCTGATAAATGTCTTTCTTTCCGGATATGGTGAGTCCACGGCCCCGCCCAGTTATATTTTACTAAACCTCAGGCACCTCTGCACCTTGTGTTACTCCTTTTTCTCCATTTACCTTTGGTCGAATGACTGTGGTTTATGGGTAAGGGAAGTGATACTTAACAGTTTGGCTGTGGTGCTCTTTGCCTCCTCCTGCTGGCCAGAAGTGATAGTCACAACAGTAATTGATGATGCTGTGGACTCACCATATCCAGAAAGAAAGAAATTTATCAGGTAAGCATACATTTTGTTTTTTAAATTGTAAACTCAAAATCAAGTTTTATGTCTGGATTCCATGTTCCTTTAAAAATGTTATGTTGCTATGGAATAACATCAGTCAAGTCTTAATTTTTTTAAAATAAACTAACATATTTTTTTTACTGCAGTTATTTTTCAGTAACCTAACTTTGCCCAACATGTGCCTTATTTGAAGGAGCCAATCTGGGCTTTAGTTCACAGACAACAAGGCTAGTTACTGTCATACAGTTAGTAAAAGATGCATTGTTTTGCAGTTATCTAATAAAGCCAATTAGGGACATATATTTAGCAGAGTTAGCATTGAGTAGACAGCAGGTGCAATCCAAGTTCTTAGAATTAGAAACTGCTCTATTTTCAGAGCTAAATTAGATGAAATGGGGACACAATAAATAGTGTAAATACATTACAAAGTTGTTTGATTATGCATAACTATTTTATAGATAAATCTTAAGGTTATTACTATACCTATAAGCCCCATCGTAAATGCTTCTTAAAGTAATTTCTTGATGTTTTATTCACCTTACAAATTAAGCAGTTGGTTATCTGAGAACCAGAAAATTGATATCACATTATCTTCTAAAAAATATTCAACATCTGTTTTATAATGTGGGAATGATTCAGCAAATCTGTTGATTTGGAAGTGTATATTATTATTTATCAGAACACTGTAGTTTCCCTCAGTTTCCATAAAAAAAATATTAAATAGATCACAGATCACTTTCATACAGTCAGTATTAGATGTCTAAATAATACATAAAGGGGGCGGAGCCAGCATCTGAAGAAACTAGACGTGTGTGTGAGGAGCTCCTGATTTTTATGATATAGATGGTGTTTAAGTACATTTAAAATAAATCTTTATTAAAGAAAAGCTGTACACATGTAGCTCAGTTCTGTTTGGAGTGAGTTTATGGAGGGATGACATAACTGGACTTCATGAATCGTTGGTGAGATAATCTACATCGCACAGTGGCCATCTCTTTAATGGGGCCTTGAGGCGCATCCCTATCCTATGTCTCGAGTTCTAAGCTGCACTGTGCCTGTTAAACCTGCCCTAAGTATGGAGAATCCGGCTGAAATCCTCCGACTGTTAACGGACCACTTTGAAAGGAATTTCCTGAACAGGATCGAAAAGATACTAGTCGCACCGCAACGGATCGCTACTCCAACATGTGACGCAATGTCTCCCACGAGGGAGTCAGTCACGGAAGAAGAAGTAGAGGAAGCCATACATCAGCATGATCTGCTGTTCCCTTCTTTGCAACCACCACAACGCGCATGTGAACCTGAGCCAAGGGAAGAAGCTAGCATGAGGCGAACGTCACAGAGTATCTCATCTAAGGCCCCTATAGTAGCTGCGCAGCAAGGGAGATCGAGCTTGCTTGACGGCAGAGGTGAGACAGAGTCCCTATGGCATGTGAAGCGGGGACACAGTGGCGGAGTGGCAGCGCTTATGAGAGCCGACAACTTGGATCACGCAGCTGATCCCTTGAGTCCGACACCTGCATTAGACTTACTATCTGATAAGTATGACCGGCTGTCTCCCTGTGGTGTGCCCCAGCCCCAGAGACTTGACCTGAACTACTGCTACCCTCCTGCATATAAGAGACCCAAACAGGGTGTTGGTTGAGCCTAGGGTATGAGACTGTATGGCCGCGCTGTAACCAGCTGTTTACTGTTCGAATCTGCCTGTCAGTACTCTAGTATCATTATCCACACTTTACAGGATGATACGTTATGAAGACTTGAATTGGTCTGATGGGGGTACTTACAGTATGTGCCTCAGCTAGTACACTATTAATCTTGTATGTAAATTTTGAATTTTAATTTTATCCATGTATGGGTTCCCCCAGAAGTCTAAATATTCATGTATATATCCGTGGTCCCCTTAAATAGTCTTGATTCACTAAGTTATGACTCTTTGACCACTAAGAGGTTATCCATAGTTTGGGCTCTTTAGGAGCAGCTCTTACCCTAATGCAATATAACAATGAGAGCAACTGTTTTGGAAATGCTGTCTTAGACTTTATCTAGGTGACCATGTATTTCACTTAAGAGTAGGAGGGGGAGTTCCTCACATAGAATCTATTTTAGAGACCTTTTAAACTGAAAATATTTCTTCTGAGAAGGGTCACTGAAGTCTGGATTCGCTGAGCACTTGTTAGTGAATTAAACTAGTTTATTTTAGCACACAAACTGATAACCACTGAACCCAGTACCCTTAGAGCCTCTATAATGAGTCTTTCTGTAAATTGTTAGCTCTAGATCCGCCCCCCCTCTTTCCCTTTCTCCCCCCTCTTTCCTTTTCTCCCCCCCTTCTTTCCCTTTCTCCTCCCCCTCTTTCCCTTTCTCCCCCCCCCCTCTTTCCCTCTCTCCCCCCCCCCCTCTCTCTCTCTCTCCCCCCCTCCTCTCCCCCTCTCTTCCCCCCTCCTCTTTCCCTCTCTTTCCCCCTCCTCTTTCCCTCTCCCCCCCTCCTCTTTCCCTCTCTCCCCCTCTCCTCTTTCCCTCTCTCCCCCCTCCTCTTTCCCTCTTTTCCCCCCTCCTCTTTCCCTCTCTCCCCCCCTCCTCTTTCCCTCTCTCCCTCTCTCCCCCCCTCCTCTTTCCCTCTCTCCCCCCTCCTCTTTCCCTCTCTCCCCCTCCTTTATCCCCTCTCTCCCCTCTTTGTTTTTCCCTAACTCCCCCCCTTCTTCCCTTTCCCTCCCCTCTCCTCCCCCCCTACTATCTCCCTTTCCCCCCCCCCTCCTACCTCCCCCAGTCCCTCTTTTTCTCTCCCTCTTTTAAGCATGTGGTAAGGGATAATCATTGTATCCTCCACATCTCCTTCTGGCAGAGTTGGGTAGTCTCTGCCCTGTCCGTAGACCCCCTGTTTTATTGTGTCATGGTATGACTGTAAAAAGGGCTCTTCAGAATTTTACCTTGATTGTTATTATGTGTTCAATACCTGTAGAATATTTATCATTCTCATCTTACCATAAGTGTTAACCCACCTGTGTATCTAATTCATATGATGGAACTGCTGACATGATGTTAAGGGGTCAGAAATCTTCTATTTCTTACTAGATTACATGCCCCTTTGGATCCTACAACTTCTAGATGCCCACTTTCATTGACCTCATGGCAGATGTTTAATGTGATTGGTTACCTGCTTATACCTATTGATGTTTAAGTGTAAATGTGAAGCAGTACCTATAGCTTACTTCCCTGACGTAGTGTTGGATACATATATATGTATACTGTTATTCTTACTTTTCCATCGCCTTCAATTGTGTTACAGGTTGCCTGGACCTACCCATGGTCCTAGCTGGCATATGAAGGAGACTATAAAGTGTAGGTCTTGTTTGGGCCTGCACTATCCAAAAGCCCTCTGAGCAGTACTTTCACTTTAATGAGGTCCAAAAGTGGCCTCGGCTAACATTGGGGGAAAAGAGGGCGATTAGAGGTTTGCTCTTTCATTTTTGATATATCCATGTCTGTGGGCTTTCTATGAATGTCATGATGATGGCTTTACTCCTAATATGATCTTAAGCACTTGTTTATGCCTATGATATCTGCTCTGTTATATATTATGCAACGTGTTTGTCTGAGCAAACTGTTTTTTTTGTTTTGATGTTGTTATTCCCTCAATAAAAAAACACATTTAAATAAATAAATAATACATAAATTACTTCTGTCACACTATAGCATAAAAAAACCTTAACTAAAACTACATAAAACCTGACTGTATATTTTAAATACTGGAAAAAAATAATTGCTTAACCAACAAGCAGAAAAACAAAGTTGTCTCATGTTATTAATATATAAAGAATCTACCTATTTCCCCTCTTCCTTCTTGAGAAACAGTAGAAAAAAAGTCTCCTTTCCATCTCTATATATATCCACCTCATTTACATAAAATTCTCCAGATGCTGGATTTATATATGACTTACATATCAAATTGATCCACTATCATTTGACTGTGTATTTTTTCTAACAAGATTTGTTTTGTTTTTGGGGGTAGGGGGGGCATCAAAGGCTTTTTCAGCATCAAGTGTAAGGATTCCATCATCTTTATTTACTATTTGATTACCCCTATCAAGATGACAAAAATGAGATATAAGATCTGCCTTTCATAAAACCAATCTGGTCTAAATGTATCAGTTCTGGTAATACCTGTTGAAATCTCTTAGCTAAGATAGTGGTCAAAATCTCATAATCTTGATTTAGTAAAGATATTGGTCTATATCAGGCTAGATCAGAATTTACTTCTTTAAGTATTAATGTAATAAATGAGTCTGCAAACCTGTATAGGGGTTTATTATCATTAACCTTCATTTAATAAAAACTACAGAAAAAGTGAAAGAATCTGAGTAATTTCTACTCTTAAGATCTTATAAAATTTGTCAGGGAGATAATCCAACCCAGGGGGCCTTATTTAACGCTAAATTCTTAATAACTTCAACAATCTCCTTCTATTTCCTTTTTGATAAAATTCATCTTATCTGAGGAGATTTGTGGTATAGATAAGTTATCCCAGAAATTATTTTTGTTATCCTGATTTTTTTCACCATAAAGTTTCTTATAATAGTCCACAATTGTATCCATTATTTCAGATGGTAGTATAAAAACATTTTCAATTTTGGATACTTTGATAAATATAATTACTCTTTTTTTTAATCTTAACCAAGTCAGATATCCATCTACCAGTAAATGAAAGATGGCAAAACCAGGTATGCCCTGTGCAATGCCTTTAGTCCCTTAGTCGATAGACCCTTTGGTGCAGTGTGTTATTCCCTTTATAGCGAGCTTAGAGCAGACTACAGGTACAGATTGCTATATGCGGATTAATGCACTCTCACTCACCCCGCTCTTCATGCGGGAGCCTCACTCGGTCTGTCCTCCCGGATCTGACTCCTTTCACAGCAGAAGGAAGAGGTCTTACCTGGTGTAGAGTGTCCGCTTGCAACCTCCACAAACGCGGTTCCTGTTGCGTCCTTGCTTTCACAGCTAGCCCGGTCACAGCTGCACTCTAACACTGCCTTCCAATTAGGGGTGTGATCCAAAAAGCAAACTCCTTCCTGTTTGCAATTAACTTGCAGTAGAAAAGAAAAAAAGCGGATCCATCCAATGCTTTCCAAAACACAGTGATTTTATTGTAGCAGTTTTCTTTCACAGATAACCGTTGTAATAACTTCAGAGACACACACTTAAAATCATGGGAGCTGTTATGATATGAGGTCCGGTTTCAGTCTTACATGTTTCGGCGGATCCTGACCGCCTTAATCATAGACCATCCCGGAACCTCTATACCTGTATCCCTTTTACCTGAGTACAGGTATACGCCGTCAAACATTTACTCCAATCATATAAAAACAATGCGATTTAGCCTCAAACGGCTTGGCAACAAAGAATATTATTCTGTTAACTTACATAGATAGATCTTAATCCTATAATATTCCTTATATAACATTATAGAATGACATGATTATATGAGATTGTATTAAGGTGACTCTTTGATACCTTTAGTCTATAGGTCTGTACACAAATGGTGAGAAAAGTGAAAATTTTAAGTTACAAATACCATCATACTTATTATAATAATGCATTCCATTTGAAGTTATTGTTTCGCTAAAATTGAGTGTAATATTAGATCTAATTAAAATTGATATATTAATAATAGATAAGTTGAAACAAAATATTGTAAAATGTCGCTAAGTAAAGGTCATATAGTTACATTAAATGTACCATAACAGCGAAAAAATATGCATTCAGTAGATTTGTTAGAAGTCAGCCTTCAAAGCAATTATAAATGAGTTTATACTGCCCTAATCATGTCATTCTATAATAAGTTATATAAGGAATATTATAGGATTAAGATCTATCTATGTAAGCTAACAGAATAATATTCTTTGTTGCCAAGCCGTTTGAGGCTAAATCCCATTGTTTTTATATGATTGGAGTAAATGTTTGACGGCGTATACCTGTACTCAGGTAAAAGGGATACAGGTATAGAGGTTCCGGTATGGTCTATGATTAAGGCGGTCAGGATCCGCTGAAACATGTAAGACTGAAACCGGACCTCATATCATAACAGCTCCCATGATTTTAAGTGTGTGTCTCTGAAGTTATTACCACGGTTATCTGTGAAAGAAAACTGCTACAATAAAATCACTGTGTTTTGGAAAGCATTGGATGGATCCGCTTTTTTCTTTTCTAATCCATCTACCAGTCTTACTGCCAAATTTATAAAATGTAGCTTTCAATTTTAGCTCATCTTGTGAAGTTTTCTGCAGGGGATAAGTGTTCCTCTCCCTTAAAGCTGAATTATAACTTTCCGAGTTTATTATACTTTGGTTATCTAAATATTTATTTGCATTAATTAGCTGATTAGTCAAGTGAATCTATCTTGCGTTCCACCTCTTATTACATCTAGCAATGTATGCAATTATCTCTCCTCTTAAAACAGCCTTTGCTTCCTCCCAAAATAGAAGAACATTTTTCATAGAGTCTATATTATCAACTGTGTACTCTTTCCATTTTTGAATAAGAAACCTTTTAAAATGATCATTTGAAATGAAAACTAAAGGTTGCTTTTGACTTATCTTGCTCGATAATACTCAAGCTAACAGGTGCATGGTCCGAAATGGTTATAGTGTGAATTAAGATTTCTTATAACAAAGTTTATGATCTATTAAAAACATGTCAATTCTTGAGTGTGTCTAATGAGCCTTTCTGGTCTGGGTTACTAAACCTCCCTATATCAATTATTTCAAGAGAGTTGGAGAAAGAGCAAAATATTTTAGACTTTTTCTTGGAATTCCTGCAATTTTGTTTCCATTCTATGACTTTAAATCTGTCCAATGGGACTTTTGGTATCATGTTGAAATCTCTGCCAATTATGAATTCAATTTTGTTTTGCATATTCCAACAATTTTATCTGAAGTCTATTCCAAATTAATAAATCTAAATTATTTGGCCCATAGATTTTACATAATACAAAACATTTATTTATCACAACTTTAACTATTAAATAGTTCTCATCCTTATCCAACTCTCTAGATATCACTTTGTAATTTAATCTCTTATTGATAAGAATTGCAACGCCTCTTCTCCTTTTTGCACATATCTTCACCCACACAGTTTACTTTAAGCTTGTTCAATTCATCTTGATTTAAAGAGCCACTAAACCCAAAATCTTTCTTTCATGATTCAGATAGAGAATAGAAATTTAAACAACATTACAATTTACTTCCATTATTTATTTTGCTTCATTTTTTAAATATCCTTAGTTGAAGAAAAAGCAATGCACATGGTGAGCCAATCACATAATGCTTCTATGTGCAGCAACCAATCAGCAGCTAGTGAGCATATCTAGATATGCTTTTCATCAAAGAATATCAAGAGAATAAAACAAATTAGATAATATAAGTAAATTAGAAAAATGTTTAACTTTGCATTCTCTTTCTAAATCATAAAAGAAAAAATGTGGGTGGCATGTCCCTTTAAGTGCTTCTCCTGAATAAACGTGATGTCTGAATTCAGATCTTTTACGTGTTTGATTATAGCTTTCCTTTTAATGGGGGACATAATTCCCCCCACATTCCACAAGACTAACCTAATCTTAAATTATATTTTTATAAGACTACTGAGAAGGAAAGGGGAGAGGAGAAAAAAAAAAAACGCTGAGGGGGCATACATTTGCCCTTTCAGAGTTTAGCACTCCCCAGGAGCTTTTATAGCTTAATAACGCAACATTAAAAACAATGAAAAATCTTATACACACTACAACACGTCCTGAAACAAAAACTTTTAACTCCATTTTTACCCATTATAAGGAGCTTTCAACTCTAGACATAGCTGCAGGCGGGCAGCAAATTCTGTCTGCATTTATAATTGCACAAGCATTTCACTAGAAATGCTTGTGCAATGCCGCCACCTGCTCACTAGCAGCTTATTCGTCGCTAGCAGGGGCTGTCAATCATCCTGATTATATCGGATTGGAATGATTTTAATCCACTACCTTTTATGTGGCTGAGAGGTTAAGGAGCTGCCTTTTTTTTACAACCGCTGCTTCTTAATTTTTTTTCAGACAAGCCTGAAATGATGGGCCTCCTAGGCAGAATTCACTGCTTGATAAATAAAGCCCATAGTATTGAACGGAAAGTCATGAAAAAGTAAAACATTTTCCCCATCTACTTTCAGTTGTCTAAATTGTTTATATTTCCTTACCAATCTAATTTTGTCTTGGAAATCTAAACATTTAACTATTATTGGTCTGGCCCTTCCTTTACCCTGTGCATTATCTCTCTCTACACCAGTCCTATGAGCTCTTATAATCTTTAAGGGCTGTTCGTCATCTGCAAAGCCTAGTAACTTGGGAAGATCTATTGCTGTGAACTTTAATAGATATGACTATTTGGTTGATTCATTTAATCCAATAATTCTCATATTCCTTTTCAATCTACTTTCTAAGTCTTCAAATTTATTAGTTAAGAAATCTGTTTGTTTCTTCAGTGAAATTTGCACTTGGGTATCTATTGCTTGTTTATATTCTATTTCAGATATTCGTTGTTCTGCATTTGTTAATCTATTAGAAAATTGTCATCATCATTTGCCAAACTAGTTAACTCTTTTTGAATTGAGTCAAATCTCTGGAGAAACATTTCGGAGAGGCGATTTGCAATTACATTTAGGTCACTAGATGCCTGTGAACTTGTCAGTATTAGATTTATTAACCATACTCTGCTTTTTCTCATGGGTTCTAGACCTAGAAGCCATGTCAGTAGATTTAGATAGATACTTATCCATAAAATCATAGATAAATAATTCAATATGGTAAACATGGAATTCAATCTAAGGTTTTGGTTACACTCAATTACTAACACACGTGTAAAAGCAATCAAATACTTTTTAAAGTGAGAAAAAATAAAATATCCTATATGTATATATATATATTTTCCCTGTGTTTTGTGCTTGAATACTCCTTAACACTATGTGCAGAGAGATTGTGGTTTTGCAGCGCTATACAAATAAATAAATAATAATAATAATACTACTAAATAATTGATAATATTGTGCAATAAGGGTGCCTGCCTATATCTGAGAATGTAGCTACTATTACTTATACAACTATACCTCTATTACCAGCAATATACCATAGATTCATTTACAGAAACTATTTAATTAACATTACACAAAACATTTAGTTAAAGTTAGTTAATTTGATATTAATGCTAAATCTTCAGGTGACAAATAGGAGCAATCCATTGGATTTGCATATGATTTTAAGAAAACTTTTTCCCGCCTTTTTCTAGTAGTGTTGTTATTATACGAGATTATACACTAAACAAATTAACTTAAGTTCACATTTCAATTTAAATCCAAAAATATAGGCAATATGAGAGCTCAGGAACAAACAAGCTTCACTTATACTATATAATAACCATATTTTCAATCTTCAATTTAAGTCCAAATGTATAAAGCACATACAAGGCCAATAGCAGGTCGTCTTCACTGTTAGTTAACTATGGTATAACTCGGGAAGTGCCAAATAATATGAGTAAGGCAACCAAATTCCAGCTGTTGATATACCAGGTGTGCTAGCTGGAGGCGCTGGTTCAGCTTCTATCAGTCGTTGGTATCTTCCTTTCCTTTCCTTCCTCGGTTGTATAACTCTAGGTGCAAAATAGTGGTGCTGAAATATCAGACAATACACCATACAAAGGTGAATATCTACTCACAGTGTATATTGCAGGTTACCGGCTCCTTCCCAATATGAAAAGACAATATCACAGATTCAGTAAAAAAGTTTGTCTTTATTTGGCTCTTAGTATAGTTCACTTTACACTGCTTTTAAATTGTGATGGTAGAATTAACCCATAAAGCATGCTTTTATTTCTTGTGATTTATGAGCAGCTTAGACGGGAGAAAAAGCAATAGCTGGTAGTTTTCACTGGTAATTCCATAGTATATAGTTGAGAAGAGTCTAAGAGTAGGCAATATATACAATATTTCCAGCTATAATATATCCTTAAAGGGAAAGTCTACTCCAGAATTTTTATTGTATAAAAATATAGATAATCCCTTTATATCCTATTCCCCAGTTTTGCATAACCAACACTGTTAAATTAATATTTTTTTTCTCTGTGTTTACCTTGTTTCTAAGCCTCTGCAGACTATCCCCTTATTTATTTTTGACAGACTTTCATTTTAGCCAATCAGTGCCCTCTCATAAGTAACTCCAGTGTTATCTATATGGCAAACATGAATAACGCCCTCTAGCTGTGAAAAACTGTTAAATAAATTAAGATAAGAGGCGATGTTCAAGGGCTTAGAAATTAACCTATAAGCCTACCAAGGTTTAGTTTTCAACTAAGAATACCAAGCGAACAAAGCAAATTTGATGATAAAAGTTAATTGGAAACTTGTTTAAAATTGCATGCTCTATCTAAATCATGCAAGTTTAATTTTGCCTAGACTGTCCCTTTAATTATATACGTCTTATAACATACTTAAAGGGATACTAAACCTAAAAAAATGTCATGATTCAGATAGAGCATGCAATTTTAAGCAACTTTCTATTTTGTCCTATTATCAATTTTTCTTTGTTCTCTTGCTATCTTTATTTGAAAAAGAAGGCATCTAAGCTAAGGAGCCAGACCATTTTTGGTTCAGTACACTGGGCAGCACTTGTTTATTGGTGGGTGCATTTAGCCACCAATCAGCAAGCACAGCCCATGTTGTGAACCAAAAATGGGCCGGATTCTAAACTTACATTTGTACTTTTCAAATAAAGATATCAAGAGAATGAAGAAAAATTGATAATAGGAGTAAATTAGAAAGTTGCTTAAAATTGCATGCTCTATCTGAACCATGAAAGAACAAATTTGAGTTCAGTGTCCCTTTAAATACACTGCTTTTTATTCATAGCAATAGTCCCTCTGTTGAAAACTACCTTGCGGACACACTGGCAAAGATGTCAGGTATAGCGTGTAAGGAAAGCAAAAGGCACGCAAAGGTAAAGTTCAAAGTACTCACTTGAGATCTTCTTTAAAGCGACAGTAAACACCAATTTTCATATAACTGCATATAATATACACTACTATAAAAAATAATATGCACAGATACTGATATAAAAATCCAGTATAAAACCATTTAAAAACATACTTAGAAGCTCCCAGTTTAGCTTTGTTGAAAAGGTTAGCTGGAACACCAAGTAGTTGTATAGAAAAAAAAGCAGACCCCCCCCCCCCTTCCTCTGCATATGAACAGGAGCAAGCTGGAGTAGGTATACATCAGTATACTTCTAAAACTTTGGGGCTTGGTAAGCAAAGATAAAAAAAAAACAAAAAAAAAACTGTATAGTCTATATAAATGGGTCATCTACAAAACATTTATACAAAGAAAAATCTAGTGTATAATGTCCCTTTAACTTCACAAAGGTGTCACACTTATCCTTCTTCTTATGCCAGACTTATCTGCTCTGCAGGATATCAGTTTCTTGTATAGGGTTATCAGTCTTAGGCTCCTTACTTAGAGTATATATATGTTGTACTATTCCACCAAATGAGCTGTAATAAGGTTATGTGGATGCTGGGACCCACCGCACTCCTTCACTCAGCTTACATCTCCCCTTAGCAGGCTGTAACAGGGAAGGGGAACAACAAGCTGAAGAGGCCTGTTTTGGTCTGTACAGGCTCACGGTCAGCCAGCAACCGTATCCGACTTTCTGCAGCCGAAAAAACATAAATTATTTAAATGGATTCATGATTAATGACCATTAAGAACTGTGATATTTTTCTCTTACAACATACATGACTATTTCTTCATAAAGCTTTATTGGCTTTAAACTTTCATTATTATTTTAAGAATATGTATTCCATTGTTCTACATTTTGTGAGGATGTTCTACATTTTTTTTTTTTCTCAGAGCAAAGCATTTAGGATCAGTTTTCATACAGAATTCCTACCTATAATGAGCTACACAGTTTTAACATTTAATTTCTATATGTATAAGACTTACATAAACAGACATCCCAACCTGCAAAAACACATTTCAGGGAGGTGGCTTCACCCGGTACTGCGCCGCCACCCCCACCCCCCTCCCAGTTATATATTGGACACCTTGAAACCCTAAATAAGATAGAGACTTATCATTAAAGTAGCTTCCCGCTAAAGTCACATTAAAAAAAAAGTAGGTTTATTGCACAACCACATACAACAAACCTATTTTCCAGTGATCATACGCTTGTTGAAAGCATAAATATTTTAGAATACAAAGTTTAATTATATGCAGTAAATAAGGTAGTATTTGTGTTTTATTTTATTAAAATCAGTGGGGGCTTTTTGGTTACTGATGCATGCTTTGAGTGTTCTATAACGTCCCAGCAACTAAAAGCATTCCTTAAAGAAACACTTTTCCTGATTTGGGCCACATTGGATCATGGTACTTGGAGTTTCAGGGAGATTGCATTCCATTTGCTGGCATCAGGGAGCCGCTATTACAATCAGGGAGACTCCCTGAACTTCAGGGAGAGTTGGGATGTCTGCATAAAATAAAACCTTTTCAGGAAAATATTCACTATTAGAGGAAGTGGGCAGAAACAGGAGTTTCAGCTAGGCAGGGATTAGCTTCTCCCAGTGCGGGCATGCCACCAGCCTAACAGTTGCAATGTAGGCATGCCGCCAAATCCTTGACCTGTTCTGTATTGTACTGATATTTGTCAAAACCTTTTCAGATACTTGGCACCATCTTAGCACTGACCTGGATGTGCCAGTCTACTGGAAGCAGTCTTCTGCAGCTGAGGTGAGCACCGTAAATGAAGGTGCTGACAGGTAAGTACAATGTAACTTACCATATTCTTATGGACATGTACCACATGATTTATTAATCTTGGGAACATGGACACATATACCAAATAACTTCTACAACAGTTTTAGACACATTTGTAAAATCATAAAAAAACAGATAAGTCTCTTACTGTGCTCACTATTTGCAGCATGCCTTCCCTTTCTGCATCTCTTGATTTGCCTCAGAGAATGATTTGTGGACATCTTTACAGCAGCTTTGAAGTTTTCATGAGTTTTGGAGGGAGTAAGCTTATCTAAAAGTAGTCAGAGCTTATCTAAATCAGGCACTTTAACCCTTTATTACCTGCAGCAGGATTTATTTATTAAAATAAACATTTTTAAAATGTTATGGTTATTAAAAAGGCAATACACTTTTTTTCTGAAAACCACATAGACACTTTATATTGTGCCACCTTTAGTGTGTTTCCCACTTGGCACTAACCCTTTGTGTGCCTTATTACTGTGTTCTGTGCTCCTACATACTTGCTTCATCCTTACCATGCTATACTTGCTAAATTGAGCAATCTGGTTCAGCTCACGTCTCTGGCCATTGTGCTGATACCCTAGAAGGGCAATCCAGGGATAATGTAATCCCTTCAATGTTATGTTTGCCATGTAAGGATGTTTTGGTTTGTCCCCCTGCTCAGCTATCCACAACTGAGCAACCCTGAGTCTATGTCTAATCCTAGATAGGATCCTGCAGTACTGTCTCTACAGAAGAGTGGTCAAGGGTTTACTGCCCATCAGGGAAAATTCTAAGGGAGTTCTTCTGAACTGTACCCTTAATTTAAATAATATCTCCACTCGTTTGCAAGCGGCAGAAGGGAATCCTTCACAGGTCTTTACCTCATCAAAGACATTCTCAGGAATGACCCATCTAAGTACCCTGCAGAGAAGAAGGGTTCGTTGGAATCAGAAATGTCCTCCTTTGAAGATTTCTTAGAAACATACGACCCCACTGCTGAAGAACGAGCCGAAGATGTGTACTTTCATTTTTGGCTTGATCATATACATGCTCTATTGCCAGTGTAGCTTGCATGGCAGCACTTTAATGTGTTCCCACTCGTCCATTTTACCTACTGGAATGTATTAAATTTCTTACAAATAGCTCCATTACCTTTATTTTCTCATTTGAAATGGCTGATTTGGACTATTGTATCCCCACCTATAATGAACATTCCTGTACCTAAGTACAGGTAAAACAAACAAACATGTAAACAAGAAGGTTTAAATAAAATAATGCTCCTGTGACAGAGAGGTACTGAAATGTTAATTTACATTGTTCTCTCGGAACACTGGCCTTTGAGTAAACAGTAATACATAATATGAATTTGTGTGTATAATTAGACTGATAATATAATGAGACATTCTCTCCCTACAAGTTCAGCCCATTGTATTGCATTGTGGTTAGCAGAACCAGTTATTTAATTCACTAAAATAAACCTAAAGGAACAATTTGCCATACATTTTAAACTCTATAGCAGTTATAACAAGTAATTGGAAACACATTAAGGAGAAACCAATTTCACAGTACACTGTCCCTTTAAAAATGGTCAGGAGCCCAAACAGCTTTATTTATTTATGACATAGCTGTAGAAATAACTCACATTAATGCAAAAAGTGTTACAATGACTGATTTAGCTATAGAAGCATTATGGCTTGAGTCACGGTCTGTAGACATGGTTTCTAAAAACAGACCCTTATATCTTCCCCTTTAAGGGAAGATTTGTTTGGATCAGGCCTAAATTCAATTATTGCAATGGTTACTGGAGGTAAGGGAGCTTTCCTGCCACAATATAAAAAAAGCTAAAGGCAGTTTTAAGTCAGCTGGATGTTGCTTGTTTTTTAGTCAAAGATTCAAGACTTCCTCTAAATCTCTTCATGGGCATCTCTTCAAAGTCCAAACAATCCAAGTAGCCCACTCCAGTTTCAAAGTCTGCATAAAGGTGCAGCCTCCAAATCAGACGACATTCTGGTAAAGGCAGAATGAAACTTTTTCAGGAGGCCTGGGAGAAGTTAGTTCAAGATTCTTGGGTTTCCAAAGATACTGAATAGACTTTCAAACAAGAACTTCTTGAGGAAGATTCATCCTGTCTCATGGGCCTTAAGATCCCTCAAAGGTCAAAGCCTTCTTGGCTTATGTAAAAGACCTGGAAATGATGGGATATATCCCTCTCGTTCTAGACATGGAAAAGTATCAGACTTTCTACTCCAATCTGTTCAAAATTCCAAAGAAGGAAGGTACATTTCAGCATATGTTGGATTTCAAATCCCTACCAAACTTCAAAATGGAAAACAATTTTCACTATACTTCCTTTAGAGCAGGAGGGTCACTTTATGACTATCATCAGCTTAAATGATGCAAATTTACATATCCCCATTCATAGGGATCATGTGTATATTCCTGAGGTTTGCCATCTTAGGCAGGCACTCTGAGTTTATGGTTTGAAAGTTTTTGGAGCACTATTGACTGTGGTGCGATCTCACAGAAGTGCTGTAGCTCTGTACCTTGACAACATTCTGGTACAGCACCTTCTTTTCAGTTGGTGAGGGACTACACACAGCGGGTTCATTTGTTGCTACGCTATCAAAGTTGGAAAATCAACCTACTAAAGAGCTCCTTATTTCTATGAGACTGGATCTGACAGAACAACGAAGACTTTAGTGGTTTAATTCATGGAGGTGGTGAGATTACAAGGATTTGTCTGAGAAAATCCTATGCATAGGGATGATTTACCATGGACCCTTGGACTGGAAAAGAGTCGCCCTTTCATTTGAAAGATATACAGCCGAACCACTACTGAAATATAAGTGGCACGAGCTGGACCATCAGTGGATGTCAGGATTTGAAGCAACAGGGAGAACCGGTTAAACAGTGGTGGCTTGTTAGAACACTGTGTCATGTGTTTTAAAGATTTTTTAATGTGCTTGTGATCAATAAAAGATAACTACATTAGAGTCTGGGATGCGCTTGTATCAAGTGCCTTAATCTGACA
The DNA here is from genome assembly GCF_027579735.1 of Bombina bombina. Classification (NCBI taxonomy): domain Eukaryota; kingdom Metazoa; phylum Chordata; class Amphibia; order Anura; family Bombinatoridae; genus Bombina; species Bombina bombina. The sequence continues at coordinate 953,152,638 of NC_069501.1, read as the reverse complement.
TAAAAATATGAATATTTCACATTCCAATGTTCTTCACATAGAAGAACATGTTCTATGTATTCATAAATACATATTTATACATATATCTGATGGTACTTTGGTACAATATATATCTATACCTATATATAGATATATATATATATATATATATATATATATATATATATATATATATATATATATATAGCATATCAATGACGGCTTCCTCCAATTGTTGTGTGCCTCACAAGCTGGACGCCAAAGGAGGCACACAACAATTGGAAGAAGCCAGATTCGTCATCTGCTCAATACTGAAGGAGATGCAGGCAGAATCGTCTGTGTGTTTACAGTAACAAAAAGGTAAGTATTTTAAAAAAGCTTAATTGTAAGGTTTATGACTTAAAGTGCCAATGTTTTTAAGAGTATTCTTAAATAATGGGCTTTAAATCATTCAACTTTACAATCACTTTAAAGCCCTTTGCCTGCCTTTTTTCCCTAACACCTGAAATCTCATATCTTTGAGCCCTTATAACTTTTTTGTGCAATAGTTTTTTTAATAATTGTTATTAGATTGTGTTATCATGAGTGTAACTGTACTTTTTAATGCGTTTTGTGACACTTTTTTGTTTTGCGAAACAGTTAACCAGAGCTCTGAGGTCGCGGTAATCATTCTAGGGTTAATTTACCATTTCACTCATGCATGTACTTGTAATATGAGCACGATTTACCTTGCATGTAAATGAACGGGCTCCACTCATAATCTGGCCCTAATCTGGGTGAATGGATTAGGAATTACAGTACTTTTTATATGTAGTCCCCTCCTTGTCAAGGCACCAAAAGTAACTGAACAATTGACTGAAAAGCTGCTTCATGGCCTGCTCTGGGTCTGGTCTGGAGTTGCATTTGGAAGCTGTTGCTGTTAATTCAGTACAAGGTCCAAAGAGCTGTCAATGCAAGTAAAGCAAGACATCAATAAGCTGACAAAACAAAACCAACCCACCAAAGAGATAGCAAACACATTAGGAGTGGCCAAATTAAGAATTTATTGATAATATGACTGCTGACAGAAGCAGCAGGATGAATTCTGAAATGTATAGAGCTATACTATCTGCTTAGATTCAGCCAAATGCTGAAAAACTGATAGGAAGGCACCTTATAGTACAGGTGGACAATGACTCAAAACATACTTAACCAAAGTGCTTCTCAAGACGAATAAGTGGATTTTTCTGAATGGCTGAGTGAGTCACGTTGCCTCCACCCAGTTGAACCTGCATTTCACTTGCTGAAGACAAAACTTGAAGGCAGAAAGACCCCCAAACAAGCAGGCACTTAAGACAGCTGCAGTATAGGCCTGGTAAATAATCACTAGAGAGTTCAACTGGAACTTGGTAATGTCCATGGTTTCCAGACTTCAGGCAGCCACTTACTGCACATTTTTTTCACCAAGTAAAATTTTATTTACGATCGTTTTCGTTATGATTCTTAGTTTGTCCAGTTACTTTTGATTACTTTTTGTGCCCCTGAAAATTTTTTCTTAATAGTTCATACAATATTTTTTATTAAGCCCCTTGAATTAAATGTGAGAGTCTGCACTTCCCAACTGTATATATATATTTTAATTATATATATATATATATATATATATATATATATATATATATATATATATATATATATACACACACTGTATATACATACACACACAATATGTTTATTATATTGTATGTATATATGTATTATAATAGATATATACACACTAATATACATATACTATCTATTCAAAAGTTACAAGCACAAACTGTTTTCTTTCTCAGCTATTTACTGCTTGACTAAATAAATCTTTCAACAAGACATTGTAAAACTGGATGTTTACAAGTACAGTAGCCACTTAACATTAGCAGTCCTTTGTCTCCACCTTGTCCTGCTGATATTTGCAGTTTTTTTTTTATTTTAGCCCTGCCAGGAAACACATTTCACCTAACCAGTAACAAGCAATGAAAGGGAGGTGTTACAAAGGACCTAGTTCTTTGCCAACAAGAGTGCATTGACTTCAGTGGCATGTGAAAAACATAACAAGACAAAACATAGAAGTTGTACTTCATGTTCCAGTGTAAAATGATAGATTCATGGGTTGTGACAACATTGAATGTAGAGAAATGGAAATAAAAGTAGGATTACTTTTGACTATCTTCACCCTTTACAATTTGTATTATTTATTTCTGAGTATAACTTTTTAATTTGTGACAGGAATGATGACTGTGACGAATACCCCAGCTACCCCGACGGGGTAGCTCTGCCAAACGGGTCCTGCTTCCTCCCTGCCGTCTGCAGCTATGTTGCTGGCAAGTGACCACAGCCTGTAGCCACCCCTGATACCCGACAGCACCGGTATTCAGGGTCCCACACTGTGACAGACTCCGGCTACCCAGACTAGGTAGCTCTGCCAGAGGGTCCTTCCTCTGCCTGGAACAGGCTGCTATGTAGCCCAGGAAAGTGATTTTAGCAGGAGCCCACCCAAATAACTAGACAGACTAGCATTCAGGTGAAATAGGAACTGATTTTATTGTAAAACATACACTCCTTTTATACACAAAGCTCATCTTGATAAGACACTGGACAATCCCACAATTTTCCCGCCATTCCCGCCCCTCAAGATAGACCGGCGCCTCCATAGCAGTCATAGTCCCACAAACTCCCAGGACCCAGGGGTTGTGGTTTTGGGGTGATCCTGGGGGAGTGGTGGTCCCCAGATGCCACAGTCCAAAAAGCGGTGTGATTCGTTACTGGGGACCAGAGATACAGTCCGTTGAAGTTATGGGGGTAAAGGTGTCCAAAACTCCTGGTTCCCAAAGGATCTCCCCTCCGATAATCCCCCACCTCTTATCCTCCCTAGAGGCTACCAATCCCCAAAAGAGCGGAGCTCGGGGGCAAAGGGCCGCTGGAGCGATCAGTGGTAAAGATAGCGGGTGTCCTGCTATTCTGTGTCCGACCGGGAGTTCCAGGAGTCCGGCCAGCCTTAGAGGGGTTAGGCGGGTGTCCGTTGTGAGGCAGCCGATTGGGAGTTCCAGGAGCCCGGCCAGCCTAGGAGGGTTTTTCTGGTCAGAGTCCAGCTCTTCTCTGACAAAGTACTTGTGACAAAAACAAGCAACCAAACGCTTCCAGAGACCGCGGTTGCTCTGAGGAGCCCCAAATCACTGAGAAACAACAGGGGTGAGGTAATAAGGGGATGGGGGTTAGCCTTGGGGGTCTGGTATCCGTGACAATGACTATGGGCTAGATCAGTGTCCTCAAGTACCCCCAACAGGCCAGGTTTTCATTATAGCCGAACCAGTGCACAGGTGAAGGAATCAGCTAATCAGTAACACTATGGTTACTACGGGGTAGCTCTGCCAAACGGGTCCTGCTTCCTCCCTGCCTTCTGCAGCTATGTTGCTGGCAAGTGACCACAGCCTGTAGCCACCCCTGATACCTGACAGCACCGGTATTCAGGGTCCCACACTGTGACAGACTCTGGCTACCCAGACTAGGTAGCTCTGCCAGAGGGTCCTTCCTCTGCCTGGAACAGGCTGCTATGTAGCCCAGGAAAGTGATTTTAGCAGGAGCCCACCCAAATAACTAGACATACTAGCATTCAGGTGAAATAGGAACTGATTTTATTGTAAAACATACACTCCTTTTATACACAAAGCTCATCTTGATAAGACACTGGACAATCCCACAATTTTCCAGCGATTCCCGCCCCTCAAGATAGACCGGCGCCTCCATAGCAGTCATAGTCCCACAAACTCCCAGGACCCAGGGGTTGTGGTTTTGGGGTGATCCTGGGGGAGTGGTGGTCCCCAGATGCCACAGTCCAAAAAGCGGTGTGATTCGTTACTGGGGACCAGAGATACAGTCCGTTGAAGTTATGGGGGTAAAGGTGTCCAAAACTCCTGGTTCCCAAAGGATCTCCCCTCCGATAATCCCCCACCTCTTATCCTCCCTAGAGGCTACCAATCCCCAAAAGAGCGGAGCTCGGGGGCAAAGGGCCGCTGGAGCGATCAGTGGTAAAGATAGCGGGTGTCCTGCTATTCTGTGTCCGACCGGGAGTTCCAGGAGCCCGGCCAGCCTTAGAGGGGTTAGGCGGGTGTCCGTTGTGAGGCAGCCGATTGGGAGTTCCAGGAGCCCGGCTAGCCTAGGAGGGTTTTTCTGGTCAGAGGCCAGCTCTTCTCTGACAAAGTACTTGTGACAAAAACAAGCAACCAAACGCTTCCAGAGATCGCGGTTGCTCTGAGGAGCCCCAAATCACTGAGAAACAACAGGGGTGAGGTAATAAGGGGGTGGGGGTTAGCCTTAGGGGTCTGGTATCCGTGACAATGACTATGGGCTAGATCAGTGTCCTCAAGTACCCCCAACAGGCCAGGTTTTCATTATAGCCGAACCAGTGCACAGGTGAAGGAATCAGCTAATCAGTAACACTATGGTTACTAACCTGCTCTCACCCATAAGCTGATTATTTCACCTGTGCACTTGTTTAGCTATAATAAAAAACCTGGCCTGTTGGAGGTATGCGAGGACTGCAGTTGAGAAACAATGGGCTAGATTATGAGTAGAGCACAATTTTGTGCTCCTGCTCGCTCGTTACCTTTTCGCAATGGAGGCTTTTTGCGAACGTCATGTTGCGCTCGTATTACAAATTAAAAGTAAAAAGTTAGCATACGAGTGAAAACCCAATATAGCAAACGCATTAACCTATTCTGCCATAGACTTCAGTGGAGTGCAAAAACTGGAAAAAAACACTTATACCCGACCACATGTATTCAAGAGTGCTAAACCCAAAATGAAATATTAATATTTTACATTCCAATGTTCTTTACATAGAACAATATGTTCTATTTATTCTTAAATAAATATTTCTATATATATCTGAGGATTTATGTATGTTGGCACTATGTGATGCATAGGAGCCGGACCATTTTTGGTTGAGAACCTGGGTTATGCTTGCTTATTGGTGGATAAATGTAAACCTCCAATAAGCAAGCGCTATCCATGGTGCTGAACCTAAAATCGGCTGGCTGCAAAGATTTACATTCCCACTTTTAAAATAAAGATAGCAAGAGAACGAAGAAAAATTGATAATAGGAGTAAATTAGAAAGTTGCTTAAAATGTCATGCTATATCTGAATCATGAAAGAAAAAATTTGGGTTCAGTGTCCCCTTAACATTGCACAAGCGTCTGCTCACACTAGCCCAATGGCACGTGAGTAGGGGCTGTTAATAACCCCAGGTGGATGTGCCCGAGGCAATTTTAACCTGCCAGCTAAGAGCTGGCGTACAGGTTCGGAAGCAGCGGTCTGATGACGAATCTACAGCAAAGAGGCCTCCAAAGCTACACATGCAGCAGGGTGAATAAAAATCACTGATGTTTTGTAAAAAGTCAGATTTTTTTATTTAACCCCTTAAGGACAAGGCCATTTTTCAATTTCTTTCCCTTAAGGACCAGGGCTATTTTTACATTTCTGCAGTGTTTGTGTTTAGCTGTAATTTTCCTCTTACTCATTTACTGTACCCACACATATTATATACCGTTTTTCTCGCCATTAAATGGACTTTCTAAAGCTACCATTATTTTCATCATATCTTATAATTTACCATAAAAAATGATAAAATATGATGAAAAAATGGAAAAAAAACACAGTTTTTCTAACTTTGACCCCCAACATCTGTTGTACATCTACAACCACCAAAAAACACCCATGCTAAATAGTTTCTAAATTTTGTCCTAAGTTTAGAAATACCCAATGTTTACATATTCTTTGCTTTTTTTTGCAAGTTATAGGGCAATAAATACAAGTAGTACTTTGCTATTTCCAAAGCATTTTTTTTTTTCAAAATTAGCTATGGTTACATTGTAACACTGTTATCTGGAATCCCTGAATATCCCTTGACATGTATAAAAATGTTTTAGTAGACAACCCAAAGTATTGATCTAGGCCCATTTTGGTATATTTCATGCCACCATTTCACTGCCAAATTCGATCAAATAAAAAAAATCATTCACTTTTTCACAAACTTTAGGTTTCTCACTAAAATTATTTACAAACAGCTTGTGCAATTATGGCACAAATGGTTGTAAATGCTTATCTGGGATCCCCCTTGTTCAGAAATAGCAGACATATATGGAATTGGTTTTTGGTAATGAGAAGGCTGCTAAATGCCGCTGCGTACCACACTTGTATAATGCCCAGCAGTGATGGGGTTAATTAGGTAGCTTGTAGGGAGCTTGAAGCCCACCCCCTGATCCCTCCCAAACAGCTCTCTTCCCTCCCCCGACCCACAATTGTCCCCGACATCTTAAGTACTGGCAGATATTCTGCCAGTACTAAAATAAAAGTTTTTTTGTTTTTTTTTTATTTTGCAATAAAATGTTAACTTATTTTTTTAAAAAACTAACTTTTTCTGTAGTGTAGCTGCCCCCCTCCATACCCTACCCCCTCCCAGATCCCTTTTAAAAAGTATCCCCCCCTCCTCTGCCACCCACCCCCCTCTCCCAGCACTCTCTCCCACCACTTTGATTAGTCGCGCACCCAACATTGACTACAGCTGGCTGGAAGGAGTTCCCCAGTGATGGGCCACCCACCCGCCTCCCTGCAATGGCTCCCACCCACAAAAGATCGGCACCATCGCTGGCCAATGCAGAGAGGGCAACAGAGTGGCTCTCTCTGCATCGGTGTGCCTAAAAAGGTATTGCAGTGATGCCTCAATATCGAGGCATCATGGCAATACCTTGAAAGCGGTTGGAAGTGATCAGGATCGCTTTCAGCTGCTTGAAACCCCTGACGACGTACAGGGTACTTCGCTGGTCTTCAAAGACCAGTTTGTGTAAGACGTACCCTGTACGACGTGTGTCGTTAAGGAGTTAAATTTTTTTTTTTTTTATTTAAATCAGATTTTTTTTATTTAAATCAGATTTTTTTTTTTAACTAGGATTTGATTTAAAATAAAATGCTTTTTGAGGAAAAATCTATCTAAAGAAAGTTCTGACAAACTGGTACACTCAAGAAAGTAAAATCTATACTTGAACAATGTACCCTGAGTATCATTACTCTAGACGTGAATTTATTTTCAAATTAATTTTAAAATTAACAACATTTTTTTCCCTGTAACATACAAATTGTATGAGATAAAAATGTGTTAATATGTTCATGAGATAAAAAAGCTTTTCTAGGTTGGAAAGGCTTAAAATTTACAATATTTAGTAACAATCTAGCACTGTCCCTGTCCAGTTGATTGATCCACTGTCAGCCAATAAGTAAGCTTTACTTTTGTACTTGGCCAATTGCGACCCATACATTTTTTTATATATCTTGAGTCGATCTTGAGATGCTCTGATGATGTTCCCAATAGAAAATAGCGGGTGAATAGATTTTCATTAACAAATTACAAACAACCCCATGAGCGAATATAGGGCTAAGCTAAATAATTTGTTTATGTGAAGAACAATTCATTAGAATTTTGTTTGTCAAGAACTGTTGCTTGATAAAATACAAGGCTTGGTAAGGGGCTCCAGCGACATGAAGAGAAAGGAATATTACCTCAGCATATGTAGAATAATCTGTGTGTACTAATACCAATACTCATATGACTGGTTGTTTAACCACAGCTCTCTGACTAAAAATTACCGCTGTCTTGTTTTCATTACCTGTCTGCACTGTTTTGTACACAGACAAGTTTACAACAAAACATAACAGAAATAGTCATCCTACAGCATGAAATTCTGCTTGGTACAAGAGTCAAACAGTGCTGGTTTTATAGACACCTCTTACGTGCTTAGAGACTTCCCTGCTTTTCCTGGGATTACTGTTGACAGCTTTTGCTCTTTGGTTTTATTTAGTGATATTATTATGATCCCCACCTTCAAATCATTAAAACAGTATAGAAGTAAACACTATGTATATGTTCAGTTATGCCTTTTAATTCCATTCTGAACTTACCCATTTCCAGAAGAAAACAACTTAATATCAAAATGTTTCAGTAATGCAGGAAAACACAGTATTAATTTAACTTATATAATTCTACTCTATTACTCTTAAACCCCAAGGAATTTTCTAAGTTTGGCAGAAAGACTGTGTTACATGTTCATCTAAGTATGATAAAAATCCTTTGGTGCAAAGTGACTAAATTAATATTATATAGTTTTGTTTTTATAAAAGAACTAGACTGGTTCAGAGAGGGTACCCCAAAAGATTGATTGCTAAAGCATATTCAGAAGTAAATAAGATGGAGAGAAATTCAATGTTGAAGAAAAAACAAAACTCTAAAAGAGAAAATCGTCCCCTGTTCATTACACAATATTTCAATCAATATAGCGACATCTGTGGGATAGTAAAGAAATATCTCCCTATTCTTTACAGAGATGATACTCTGAAAGATATGATTGGAAAAGTCTGTAGATTTGTGTATTCAAAGAATTTAATATACTTGTAGTAAAGAGAAAAACCACGCTTCTGAATAGTGATAAAACCTTTCTTTATTGTCAAATATTTAAAAACTTTGACATAGCCGCCAAATCAAACACTGAAAGAGAGCGCAGCATATACAGCTTACGCGTTTCGGGAAACTCCAGTAAGTCTTGTTTTTATTTTTATTAGTGTCATTGTTAGTGTTATGTGTTCGTGTTCTACGGTTATTATAGGTTCTTTGTTTCCTATTCCATATATATAGAGTTTTGTTTGCATAATCTGACTTGTCTCTAAGATACTTGGAATGTTTGTTTTCCATAATATCAGATTTAAATGAAGCTAATGTACCCATTAAAAGATTGTCAAATCTAGGAAAATCTACATCACTGTTCCTTTTGTTCATTTCACATTGTGTAACTTCTATTTCTTTCCTAATGACCGTTAACAATTTGGTTTTATAATCTATTAACAATAACATTAGTCTTGAAGAACATTCTGACAAAACTAAAAACTTAAAAGGGTTTCTTTTTGAACAATGTGTTTAAGTGTTTCCAAACAGGTATATCTTTATGGAGGCATGAATCTCTCTTTTTTCATGTTTGTCATTTTAGGTTAAGCAATCTCATGTGTAATAGAAATAGAAATTCACAATGTTACTGTTCTCTTTTTTCTTTTTTTCTTCATTCTTTCTACATTTATTAGTCTGTATAATCACGTATTTTCTAATTGTGCAATACGGTTCCACCCAGGTGTTTTAGCTGAATAGTGCCGCTCACGAACCAATAGAATGGTTTTTAATGCTTTTTAAACTAATTAGAGTATGCATGTAATAGGCTATGATTACGGGAGTTTCCCGAAACGCATAAGCTGTATATGCTGCGCTCTCTTTCAGTGTTTGATTTGGCGGCTATGTCAAACTTTTTAAATATTTGACAACAAAGAAAGTTTTTTTTCGCTATTCAGAAGCATGGTTTTTCTCTTTACTACAAGTATACAGGGAGTGCAGAATTATTAGGCAAATGAGTATTTTGACCACATCATCCTCTTTATGCATGTTGTCTTACTCCAAGCTGTATAGGCTTGAAAGCCTACTACCAATTAAGCATATTAGGTGATGTGCATCTCTGTAATGAGAAGGGGTGTGGTCTAATGACATCAACACCCTATATCAGGTGTGCATAATTATTAGGCAACTTCCTTTCCTTTGGCAAAATGGGTCAAAAGAAGGACTTGACAGGCTCAGAAAAGTCAAAAATAGTGAGATATCTTGCAGAGGGATGCAGCACTCTTAAAATTGCAAAGCTTCTGAAGCGTGATCATCGAACAATCAAGCGTTTCATTCAAAATAGTCAACAGGGTCGCAAGAAGCGTGTGGAAAAACCAAGGCTCAAAATAACTGCCCATGAACTGAGAAAAGTCAAGCGTGCAGCTGCCAAGATGCCACTTGCCACCAGTTTGGCCATATTTCAGAGCTGCAACATCACTGGAGTGCCCAAAAGCACAAGGTGTGCAATACTCAGAGACATGGCCAAGGTAAGAAAGGCTGAAAGACGACCACCACTGAACAAGACACACAAGCTGAAACGTCAAGACTGGGCCAAGAAATATCTCAAGACTGATTTTTCTAAGGTTTTATGGACTGATGAAATGAGAATGAGTCTTGATGGGCCAGATGGATGGGCCCGTGGCTGGATTGGTAAAGGGCAGAGAGCTCCAGTCCGACTCAGACGCCAGCAAGGTGGAGGTGGAGTACTGGTTTGGGCTGGTATCATCAAAGATGAGCTTGTGGGGCCTTTTCGGGTTGAGGATGGAGTCAAGCTCAACTCCCAGTCCTACTGCCAGTTTCTGGAAGACACCTTCTTCAAGCAGTGGTACAGGAAGAAGTCTGCATCCTTCAAGAAAAACATGATTTTCATGCAGGACAATGCTCCATCACACGCGTCCAAGTACTCCACAGCGTGGCTGGCAAGAAAGGGTATAAAAGAAGAAAATCTAATGACATGGCCTCCTTGTTCACCTGATCTGAAACCCATTGAGAACCTGTGGTCCATCATCAAATGTGAGATTTACAAGGAGGGAAAACAGTACACCTCTCTGAACAGTGTCTGGGAGGCTGTGGTTGCTGCTGCATGCAATGTTGATGGTGAACAGATCAAAACACTGACAGAATCCATGGATGGCAGGCTTTTGAGTGTCCTTGCAAAGAAAGGTGGCTATATTGGTCACTGATTTGTTTTTGTTTTGTTTTTGAATGTCAGAAATGTATATTTGTGAATGTTGAGATGTTATATTGGTTTCACTGGTAAAAATAAATAATTGAAATGGGTATATATTTGTTTTTTGTTAAGTTGCCTAATAATTATGCACAGTAATAGTCACCTGCACACACAGATATCCCCCTAAAATAGCTATAACTAAAAACAAACTAAAAACTACTTCCAAAACTATTCAGCTTTGATATTAATGAGTTTTTTGGGTTCATTGAGAACATGGTTGTTGTTCAATAATAAAATTAATCCTCAAAAATACAACTTGCCTAATAATTCTGCACTCCCTGTACATATTGACCGGTCCCACACTTCTGGTACTTTTTGTATTTTTTGCTGGCATACCCCGGACAGGGCAGAGGTCAAGACATTCCCACAGCGGCCAGGTTTCTGCAGGAGTAGTCATCGTAGGGGCACAATCGTTGTGCAGCTCAATCACGCAGGCCATAGCGTGTGAATCACAGAGGCCACACTTTGCTATTCATAGATCAGGAGCAAACCTATGATTAGGCTTGTTTCACCACAAACGGAAGACAAGGAACACAGCGACTACATAGAAGGTATGTGCATCTTGATATTATATAAGCACGGTAATAAGACAGAAGTGTAACTGTACATTTGGAAGTGCTTTCTGTCTGTCCTTCACCTGACCCACACCAGGAGAAAGAAAGGGTGCGAGGAGGGAATATATCCCGGGTGATTATCGTATCGTTTTTGGAGAGGTTCCTTTTGTCTCAAGTCTTTTGCAAGGGACATAATAAACATTTTTCTGCCCTGTCTGTTTTATTTATGGACATCATATTTATTCAATATATATAACTTTGTAACCATCCTACACCTTTGACCCCTTTTATATTTTTCAAAGAATTTAAGTCTTTAGAATTTATTATCCCCCAGTATGTTGAAAAAACCTTCTTCAGGTAGCTCATGGTTGAGGTTCCAAGGAACTTATAGACGTGGGAGTAACAGGTGTAAAGCCTGTGATTGTATTAAGGTAACTAATCAATTTGTTTCACACAGTACTGGAAAATATTTTGATACTAGAGGTTGCATTCAATGTACATCAAAATTTGTAATCTATCTAACTGAGTGTAATCTATTTAAAGGACAGTACATAGGGATGACTACAAGGGACGTCAGGACTCAGATTCAAGAACATTTGTCCAATATAACCAATACCAATGCCTGCTCAGCATTGTCTAAGCACTTTATTTATGTACATAATCAGAATGTGGACTCCTTTTCTTGGTCAGCTATTGAACAAATTGTGAATTCCCCTAGAGGAGGAGATAAGTTTCACACTCTCTGCAGACAAGAAATCTACTTGTTACATCAAATGAAAACCCAGATTCCTCAGGGTTACAACTCTGACTTGGATATTGTGAACTATTGGAAATATTTCAGTATTTATCTATAATTATATTTTTATCTTTTACTTCTTAGATAAAATAAATGTGTGTATATATATATATATATATATATATCAGGATTGTAAATTAAATTCAGGTCTGTGTCTTATATGCATTACAGGGTTAATCCTACAATGTATATACTTCGGGATGATATATGGGAGCATGGCCTATAGCTTAACTTTATTTATGAGCATGAAACTAACTGTCAATAATAAAGAACAAATTAATAAATAAGTAAATATACATATATATATATATATATATATATATATATTGATAGATAGATAGATAGATTCATTGATCATTATGTTAAAATAGGATTAAAACATGTATACATTTTAGCGATAGCCTTTACATCATTACCAATTAATTTGATAGATAAGTGAATGTATAAATATGAGGAAAAACAAATGTATAAATTTAAGCAATAGCCTTTGTATCATTACCTATAAATTTAATATCATCAGATGGTTTAGGTACTGAAACGGTTAATTACTAGTTAGACTATGAATGCATCAATCAAACTGCAATGTGTTTTGTAAATAACTAGTATGATCACAGGGGAAGTAAGGTCTATGATTAAGGCTCACGCCGAAACGCGTAAGACCTCGTTTATCAGGCTTAATTGTTACAATTTGGTGGAGATTTTAATGGATACAATAAATCTTTTTGATTTAACCGCATCTGCCAACCTATCTTCCTTTCCTAAGTTTACAACAAAACATAACAGATATAGTCATCCTACAGCATGAAATTCTGCTTGGTACAAGAGACAAACACTGCTTGTTTTATAGACACCTCTTATGTACTTAGAATTATCCCTGCTTTTCCTGGGATTATATAATATCAAGTCTAGATAGTATAGAAGTAAACATTATGCATATGTTCAGTTATGCCTTTCAGACGCAGCAATGCACTACTGAGAGCTAGCTGCTGATTGGGGTGATGCACATATATGCTTCCTGTCATTTGCTCACGCTCTCTAGATGTGTTTAACTCTGTTCAGCTTCTACTGTTGATGATACATTATATACATTTTACACCAATAGTATTGTATTATTCATTGGTGTTAATGTGAATCCTCAGTGGTCTACCCTGGAAAATCATGGCTATGATCCTAATATGGATATGCATTTAGACTGCAGATCATGTACCCAACTGTGATGCTACCAATTCTAGACTAGCACAAATAAAGATATTTCCTAGGGAAGATACTTGTGCTTTTACAGGGACAGTGGATCACAAAACTAAATTTAAAGCACATTTATTGATTATAAGGAACAACAGAAATTTGGTCTGAATATTTACAGGGGTTAAACATACAGTAGTTTAAGGTCGATAGTCCTAAAATTACATAATCAATTAGAGAATGGAATTTTTTACTTTTTTGGCCCTAATTGTATATAATCCACAGGAGAAGAAGAAGGAGCAACTTCAAAAACATAGTAGTTTAAAACTTAGCATTTATTGAGTCATCCAGTTAAAAGTAACAGACAGTCAACAGGCTACACAAGTAGCACACTTAACAGCTGAGGTTAATGCTTACGCGTTTCAGCTTAAACAAGTCGTAATCATAGCTTACTGAACGCAGATAGAGACAAAATATTTAAAACCATAACCTATTGACTATTGGTTAAAACAAAAAATCCCCAGCTGAAATTGATATGTTAATTACTTGATTAATGAGAGATAACCTACTTCTTGATATAGGTAAAATACATACACAGTAAAAATGTCAGACAACATTGTGAGCTCAAACCTTACCAAATGGAACTTATTATACAATAAAACAGTATTTTAATGTGCAATGCTATACAAAAAATTATTATCATGAGCATAAGACAATAGCAGATAGCAAAGCAGGCTTCTAGCTAAATTCAAAGGAATAAGAAAAAAACAAAAATCAAAAAGGAAATAGGCTAGCCAGGATATGAACCCAGGTCTCCCACTACCCAAACCTAAGTGCTTGCCACTACAGTAGGATTTGATTGAAATGGGGAATCCACAGTATACCAATAAAAATAACATTGAAGGTGATACTACATGGATAAAGGCTCAAAATTCCAAATATGGCTGGAAAAGGAGTGTACATCCCAGGGGATCAGTAGTCTTAGAGCACAGTTTATATAGAGTAGTATGGAAACAGGATAAAAACAAGGTAAAAATTAAATGAACTCTGAAAAATATCTTACTAGATATATTATAGTTAGATAATTGTAATTTAATTTTGCCAGTAATTTATCAAATCATATTCGGAGTTGAAACCGAATGGAGTACGTGTATTCAATCTAAATATCCAATACATTTAGTTTTTACTCAAAATTTTGCTCTTGTCTCCCCCTCTTTTGGGTAGAACGGCCCGATCTATGACTTGCCACTTAAAATAATCTAGGCTCTTATTGTGGAGACAAGCAAAATGTTGGACTAGTGGGGTAGTGGATTTACCTACTGCGATAGGGAAAAGTGTTCCCTAATCCGTGACCCCGCATCCCATGTGGTTTGTCCAACATATTGCTGATTGCAAAGTGTACATGTAATAACATAAACCACGTAAGTGGAGTTACAATTCAAACAGTGTCTGATATAAAAAAATTATTGTGTCACTTCAGATCTAAACTGTTTTGAGCAGGTGGCATAATCACAAGGTCTACATTTATTCCTCCCACATCTTTACATTCCAGTGTGTGTTAACCAAGAACTGGTATGTCGCTGTATGGGGGGTAGATCTGATGGAGAAATAATGTTTCCTATAGTGATAACTCGTTTGTACGAACATCTCAGACCCTGCTCTACAACGTCAACAAGTTTATTATCTGCAATTAATAGTTTTAAATGTTTCTTTATTATTTTGCAGATGCTACTGTACTGGGTACTGTAACCTGTCATGCAAATAACACCCTTGAAACATTCTCCCCTACTTGTCCCTAGTCCAGTGCTCTTTTTGTTTTGTAACAAAAGGTCACGCTTCATCAGGTCTACCTCAAGTCGTGCCCTATCAGTCACTCTGTTAGTATAACCTCCTGTTTTAAACGGTTAGTCAACTGTTCAGCTCTCTGGTGATAGATCTGGTTATTACTACAATATCTTTTAAGTCATGTGTATTGTCCTTTAGCTACAGCATAGGGGACAAAATCTGGGTGACATGATTTTGCATGTAACAAGGCATTGCCAGCTATTGGCTTTCTATACACATCAGTATTGATTTTACCATTTAAGTCAACTGTTATTGGTATATCCAAGTAGTTAATGGAAACTCTTTGGAAGTCAAACGTTAACCTGAGATTAAGATCATTGAAGTTTAGCCATTCCACAAAATTAGTAGCTTCACTCAAATCCCCTGAAAAGACCATAATAAGGTCATCTATATACCTCTTATAGATCTCAATATGGTCTCTATATGGGTTACCGTCTCCAAAAATGTGGAACGGCTCCCACCAACCTAAATATAGGTTGGCGTAGGATGGGGCAAATTTAGCCCCCATTGCTGTTCCACATTTTTGGAGATAAAAGGCGCCTTCAAACTTAAAAAAGTTGTGTACAAGTAAGAACTCAGCAGCCTCTATAACAAAATCCTGAAAATGGCGATCATAGTCAGTGTATTCCCTTAAAAAGAAACGTAAGGCCTTTATGCCCTTTTGGTGCGGTATAGATGAATACAATTAAACCACGTCAATGGAAATCCAAGAGAGTGCCATAGGGTCCCACCTGAAGTCCCTTAACAAATTAAGAATGTGTTTTGTATCTCTTAGATAGCTGTATAGAGTAGTAACCAATGGGCTTAAAATGGCATCAAGCCACTGTGAGAGGTGCTCCAGGAGGGACCCTGTGCCACTCACTATTGGTCGACCCTTAACTTCACTCAGGGATTTGTGCACCTTCGGAAGATGGTGGAAAATAGGTACTATAGGGTTGGCTACATAGAGGAATTTTACTGTCTCTGTGTCAATAAAACCCTCTTCATGGGCATTATCTAAAAGGTGAGCTAGTTCTTTTTGAAAGGCATTAGTAGGGTCAGATGTCAAAACTTTATAGTTTTCAGGATCCTCAAGTTGTTGTTTCACTTCCCTGATGTACATATCCCTGTCCATAATAACCACCGATCCATCTTTATCAGCTGCTTTGATCACAATGTCTCTGCAGTCTCCCAGATCATCCAGCACCTTACTTTCCAATCTTGTTAGATTAGGATTGTTGGAGCTGAGTGAGGTACGGAACTACAGAGACCTTAGATCACTCTCTACCCTCATTTCATTCATGCCTGATGAAACGGTGTGAACCGTGAAACGCGTTGCATGATATGTTTGTGCACAATATAGCATGAGTTGTTGTTTTTAATATTGTTTTTACTTGGTATTAAAACATATTTTTAACTATACACTCTCATTGCTGATTGCATTAATCTACGCTACCTGAGGACGCTGTCCCATCTGGGATTCCTGTGTTTGCCTTGCACAGCTAGCTGGTCTGCTGTGAAAACCAGCCTGCCTCTATTGGTACATTGGAGTGCCTTCTCAGAATGTAAGTACTCTGCACTTATCTGTACTCCCCCCTTGTTGTTGATTGATTTACACATACGGCACCTCTCTCCTTGTTTGTTTCTAGAATTGCTGACCTTATCACGGTGAAGATTGAGTGCTGCCTCATCTTTTGTGGATTTCATCTGTGGATTCTACATCGTATCATTTTCCATTTATTCTGATTATTATAATCACCTAGGACTGGGACTACCATTGGTGACTATATTCCATTCTATTTGTTTGGGTTTTGGAAATTCCAAACATACTGTTTTAGGAGATTTAGAGCACCCCCTATAGGGTGCTAACCCTTCATTTTCTTCTATAGAATATCTCGTGTATTACCCCTACTCTGTATCGGGTGAAAGGTTGATGGTTTTCTAAAACCAACAGATTTATCATGGTCATGTTCCTCTCCTGCTACCTCTATATTATCCCAGGTAATGCTATCCAAAGTCACAGCATCACAAGCTACATCAAGTGCATTTAAGTTGCCTATTGGCACTGCCGGTTGAAAGGGATCTAGGAGGAGGTTCATGGTTTTCAAAATGTATACGTAAGGTTATGTTCCGGATCAATTTGGTTATATCCAAAATAGTACAAAAAAGATTCAAGTTAGTGGTGGGCACAAAATTTAAACCATAACTAGGTAAGTTGGTCTGCAAACCTTACTAGACAAATTGATTACATTGTGGGTTTGTATTTTGTTTGTGATCTGTTGCCTTTCAGTTGGTACCATGCTTGTGTATCTGGATTGGGGCCTCCCCCTGTGGGGTGTGACTGGGTAAGCGGAAAAACCTGCTCTTTTTGTATCCTATCATCCTCTAAAGCTATATGTCGGTTAGTGGTGGGCAATACAGTTTGATAGTTAGAACGTAAGTTATTGGATTCATACTGGTTCCCTGTCTTACTTCTTACCGCTTGGTCTACATAATGTGTCCCAGAGGCTACTGTACCCCCATACTGGACTTTCCTTGATTCAGATTGTGTGTTGTCTATAATCATTATGTGTTGGAGGTAAACCTAATGGCTGTTGGTCATTTATAGGTGCATATACTGAACCTGGTTTCAAAATCCCTAGTCTCATAGGATGAGATGTTTAACATTCTGAATATCATTTTTCACAGTAGCTATGGTGTTTTTTAGGGTTATAGATTACAAATAGTAAGAGCAAAAATAAAATAAAATGTGCAAGCAGCTTTTCAATATACATATTGGTGTTTATATAAAGTGTAAAACCACAATTTTAAGTTCGCAAAAGTATATATAACATAAGCAAGTGTTGTTGCAAACTCTATATAGAGTAAACAAACCCAGCTTGAAAAAGCTAGATGGTAATTAGTTGCACACTTTGAAATGTGTTGCAAACTAGTTGCATCTTAATGCATTGAGCAAAATACAATAAAAATGGTTATAATTAAAACAATAACAATAAAAACATACATATAAAAGTATGAGTAAAAGTTAGTAGCAAGTCGCAACCTACTGGTCTGGCCAGACAAGTCAAACAATATACCCACTACGCGTTTCTGGGTCACGCCCCTTCATCAGGTGTAAAGTTAGTAGGGTGCGACCAGCTTCTAAATACCCAAATGACATCACATTTCCGGTTTAGCTTAACCAATAGATTATCTCCAGATATTTTAACTGACTAAATGCTCGAAAGTGGCCATCTTTAAAATGGGCATAATATAAATAAATCCCTATTGATCAACTTAAATATATGCTTTAATAGGAAAATAATGCTAAGGTCTCAATATGTTAATCACTAGTCTCTTAACTTACTAGCAACTCTAAAATAAAATCGTATTTCCGATTTAGCTCAATCAATATACTTGCTCCGGACATTACAACTGACAGAATGTTTAAAGATAAACCTGTCACCTAGAAGGTAGGTAACCATCTTGAAAATGGGCATAGTGTGAACAAATCACTATTGATATATGTACACTATTTGGAAATAGTAATAGGATCTTAATATATTTGTCGCTATTAGTTTGACTGACAGGCGATTATAAACATAATATCAATAGTTATAACAAATCCACAATCCTACGGACAAGCGATCATCTTGGGGATAGGCTCGACTAAAATATAAAACCAAAAAAACAAAAAATAAATAAGAAACATATATATAAAAAAAATAATAGGAAAACATATATACATATATGATACATAATCATTAACATTGTATCGGTTACACTAATGAGTCATAACATTGTATCGGTTGCACAGATTAATCACAACATTAACTCGTTGACATTATGTCAATGACATAAATAAATTCTAATATTGTATCAGTTGCACAAATAAATTGCAACATTAACCCTTAACACACAAAAGGGGCATTACAAAAAAATCTCATACACATATGTAGCGATACATCTGGACCTGAGAGTAATTAAGATCTGATTGACGTGCAATCAACTCAGTTTGTACCTCTTGTATTGTTTTCCTCAAATCATCTAATTGTTTAGTCTTATAGCTAACTAGCTGTAACTTAAGCGTGCAGAGCATTTACTTAAAATATCATTCCATGTGTTAATAAAGTCAATGACTGTGACATCAAAGGTAGGAAATTTATTTAGACGAAGGCCTCTTGGAATAATTTTAAGTTTTAAATAGCGCTCCAAAGTCCAGATATCCCACTCTAGTTTTGTTTCCTTAATTAATAGTCTCTCGGTTTCTATAAAAAGGTTATATAAATAAATTTGTCTGATGAAAAGATCTGGTACAATTTGTGGTTAGTCAAATCTCTCTCTGAAAATGGAAGTAGTGAAAAGTATTGTTGTGGAGTGTCTTGTTCCATATTACCTTGCATAGTGTCCCTTCTCTCAAAGGTGTAGCCAGTATACACCTAATAGCAATAAAAACCAAGAAAAGATGGAGGAGAGAACACAAACAGGTTTAAATACCTGCGTAAATTTGTAATGTTGGTTATGTAATAGTGCACTTTTAGTACAACCTGGTGGCCTCAAAACTGTCCTTATAGATACATCCAATGGAAGAATATAAGGTCTAACGGGTAAAGTGTCAAACTTGAGAAAACATGTGTAGTGCTTTAGAATTTAACCCCTCCGGGTACACAACACATCCACAATAGTGGTAACCAGGTATCCTGGTGTGGTATAAATGATCTCACCTGCTTGACTCGTAGTTGCTCCCTGTGCCGTCTGATCCAGCGTGCTCACTGAGGGAGTGTGGGAGGCATCGGCTTATAGCGGCCAATCAGGATCCTCCTTTTTTCTCCTCTGCCGTCTGCCATTCAAGCCCTGCAGAACTTCCAGCTCAGGTACAGCAATAGCGGTCACCGGGAGACACGTCCTCCGAAAGTACTAAAAGTACCTTTGCAGATCAAGGTACTTAGTTATGGTTTAAACTTTGTGCCCACCACTAACTTGAATCTTTTTAGTAATATTTTGGATATAAACAAATTGATCCGGAACATAACCTTACGTAGACATTTTGAAAACCATGAACCTCCTCCTAGATCCCTTTCAACCGACAGTGCCAATAGGCAACTTGAATGCCCCTTTGATGTAGCTTGTGATGCTGTAATTTTGGATAGCATTACCTGGTATTCTATAGAGGCAGCAGGAGAGGAACATCACCGTGATAAATCTGTTGGTTTTAGAAATCAGTTGACCTTTTACCCGATACAGAGTAGGGGTAATACACTTGAGATATTCTATAGAAGGGTAGAGAGTGATCTAAGGTCTCTGAAGTCCCGTACCTCACTCAGCTCCAACAATCCTAATCTAACAAGATTGGAACGTAAGGCGCTAGATGATTTGGGAGACTGCAGAGACATTGTGACCAAAGCATCTGATAAAGAAGGATCGGTGGTTATTATGGACAGGGATATGTACATCAGGGAAGCGAAATGACAACTTGAGGATCCTGAAAACTATAAAGTTCTGACCCTACTAATGCCTTTCAGAAAGAACTAGCTCACCTTTTGGATAATGCCCATGAAAAGGGTTTATTGACACAGAGACAGTAAAATTCCTCTATGTAGCCAACCCTATAGTACCTATTTTCCACCACCTTCCAAAGGTGCACAAATCCCTGAGTAAAGTTAAGGGTCGACCAATAGTGAGTGGCATAGGGTACCTCCTGGAGCACCTCTCACAGTGGCTTGATGCCATTTTAAGCCCATTGGTTACTACTCTATACAGCTATCTAAGAGAAACAAAACACATTCTTAATTTGTTAAGGGATTTCAGGTGGGACCCTATGGCACACTCTTGGCTTTCCATTGACTTGGTTTCATTGTATTAATCTATACTGCACCAAAAGGGCATTAAGGCCTTACATTTCTTTTTAAGGGAATACACTGACTATGATCGCCATTTTCAGGATTTTGTTATAGAGGTCGCTGAGTTCTCACTTGTACATAACTTTTTTAAGTTTGAAGGCACCTTTTATCTCCAAAAATTTGGAATAGCAATGGGGGCTAAATTTGCCCCATCCTACGCCAACCTATATTTAGGTTGGTGGGAGCTGTTCCACGTTTTTAAAGAAGGTAACAAATATAGAGACCATATTCAGTTTTATAAGTGGTATATAGACAACCTTATTATGGTCTTTTCAGGGGATTTGAGTGAAGCTACTAATTTTGTGGAATGGCTAAACTCCAATGATCTTAATCTCAGGTTCACATTTGACTTCCAAAAAGTTTCCATTAACTATTTGGATATAACAATAACAGGTGACTTAAATGGTAAAATAAATACTGATGTGTATAGAAAGCAAATAGCTGGCAATGCCCTGTTACACACGAAATCATGTCACCCAAATTTTGTCCCCTATGTTGTAGCTAATGGACAATACACACGACTTAAAAGAAATTGTAGTAATAACCAGATCTCTCACCAGAGATCCGAACAGTTGACTAACCGTTTAAAACAAAGAGGTTATATTAACAGAGTGACCGATAGGGCACGACATGAGGTAGACCTGATGAAGCATGACCTTTTGTCACAAGACAAAAAGAGCACTGGATTAGAGACAAGTAGGGGAGAATGTTTCAAGGGTTTTACTTTTGTGACTGGTTACAGTGCCCAGTATAGTAGCATCTGCAAAATAGTAAAGAAACATTTCAAACTATTAATTGCAAATGATAAACTTGTTGACGTTGTAGAGCAGGGTCTGAGATGTTCATACAGACAAGGTCTCACTATAGGAAACATTATTTCTCTATCAGATCTACCCCCCATGCAGCAACATACCAGTTCTTGGTTAACACACACTTGAATGTAGAGATGTGGGAGGAATAAATGAAGACCTTGTGATTATGCCACCTGCTCAAAACAGTTTAGACCTGAAGTGACACAAGACATTTTTTATATCAGACACTGTTTGAATTGTAACTCCACATACGTGGTTTATGTTATTACATGTACACTTTTCAAGCAGCAATATGTTGGAGAAACCACACGGGATGTGGGGTCATGGATTAGGGAACATTTTTCTACTATCACAGTAGGTAAATCCACTACCCCAGTAGTCCAACATTTTGCTTGTCTCCACAATAAGAGCTTGGATTCTTTTAAGTGGCAAGCCATATATCGGGCTGTTCTACCCAAAAGAGGGGGAGACAAGAGCAAAATCTTGAGTAAAAATGAAATGTATTGGTTATTTAGATTGAATACACTTACTCTATTCGGTTTCAACTCCGAATATGATTTGATAAATTACTGGCAAAATTAAATTCCAACTATCTAACTATAATATAGATCTAGTAAGAGTTTATTTAGTTCTTACCTTGTTTTTGTCCTGTTTCCAAACTGTACTATATATACTGTGCTATAAGACCACTGTTCCCCTGGGATGTACACTCCTTTTCCAGCCATATTTGGCGTTTTGAGCCTTTATCCATGTAGTATCACCTTCAATGTTATTTTTAAAGGTATACTGTGGATTGTCCCTTTTAGTCAAATCCCAATGTAGTGTAGTAGCGAGCACTTAGATTTGTGAAGTGGGAGACCTGGGTTCATATCCTGGCTAGGCTATTTCCTTTTTGATTTTTTTGATTCCTTTGGATTTAGCTAGAAGCCTGCTTTGCTATGTGCTATTGTCTTATGTTCATAATAAGGATTTTTCATATAGCATTGCACATTAAAATACTGTTTTATTGTATAATAAGTTTCATTTGGTAAGGTCTGAGCTTACAATGTTGTCTGATATTTTTACTGTGTATATATATTACCTATGTCAAGAAGTAGGTTGTCTCTCATTAATCAAGTAATTAAAATATCAATGCAGCTGCTTTTTGTTTTGTTTTAACCAATAGGCAGTAGGTTATGGTTTACATAGTGTGTCTCTAAGTTCAGTAGGCTATGATTACCGCTTGTTTAAGCTAAAACACGTAAGCATTAACCTCAGCTGTTATGTGTGCTACTTGTGTAGCCTGTGGACTATCTGTTACTTTTAACTGGATGACTCAATAAATGCTAAATTTAAAACTACTTTGTTTTTGAAGTTGCTCCTTCTTCTTCTCCTGTGGATCATTGCTTTGCCAGCCTTCAGAAGCAGACTCTAACCTTGTAACCAGTTTTTTTTCGCCATCAAGGAGCTGTCACTACAGAACCATAGCCGCTGCTTTAGGACAGTTGATCGCACTATTTTTTTGGAGGACGTGTCTCCCAGTGACTGCTATTGCTGTACCTGAGCTGGAAGTTCTGCAGGATAGCAGATGGCAGAGGAAAAAAAAAGGAGGATCCTGATTGGCCGCTATCAGCCAATGCCCCCCCCCCCACTCCCTCAGTGAGCACACTGGATCAGTCAGCACTGGGAGCAACTATGAGTCAAGCAGGTGAGATCATCTATACCACACCAGGATACCTGGTTACCACTATTGTGGATGTGTTGTGTACCCGGAGGGGTTCAATTCTAAAGCACTACACGTTTTTTTAAATTTGAGACTTTACCCATTACAACTTATTATCTTCCATTGTATGTATTGGACAGTTTTGAGGCCACCTGGTTGTACAAAAAGTGCAATATTACATAACCATCACTACAAATGTACGCAGGTATTTAAATCTGTTCTCTCCCCATCCTCTCTTGACTTGTATTCCTAATTGTATATACACATAAGCCTGATGAAATAGTCTTTTTAGAGCTATGAAATGAGTTGCTCATGGTATTAGGAGTTTCTTTCTTTTAATAAAGTTTTTAACTTTTTAAAAAGATATTCAGTCATTGCTGCACATTCCAGTTTCTAAGAAGTGTTAAGTACCTGAGAGAGCCAATGGTCTGTTTGGACCCAGCAGGCTCCCACAGCACCAGTTAGATGCTTCCTGTTAGTGAGTATTACATTTGAAGATACATATTATGCCCCTGTGTTTGATTGATTGATTATTGGTAGAGTGTGGTGAGATTAAGCGCTTGGGGATAATGCTTATGTCACTCTAAAACACAGGTGTCATAGCTCACCTTGTGGGAATAGTGTATGTGAAAGTAGTGTCAAGAGCGCCAGAAGATGTATTAAACAGTGATATTTAATCAAAAACAGAAATTATATATGAATGTAACTCAAAAAGATAAAAAAAAAACTATTACCGGGATACAATAAAAACATTAGATTAACAAACGTAAATGAATAAAAACAAATAAAATAAAAAAGTCCACAAAACTTAGAACAATACTCTAAGGTGCACCTTTATAGCAGAAGAAACGTCTATAGTCCCAGAGGACGATAAGCAAATTCACAAAAATAGTATTCCAATGGTGGCGTAATCTAATATTGCCATGTTCCAATGTGTGAAAAAATAATCCAAGAACTTTCAATCAGTGAAAAATTGTGAAAAAATGAAAAACGTGTTGAAATAAAAAAAAATACAAACGTAAAAATGTGGAAAAAAAAAAAACGTAGATCAAAGGATGTGAGATGAGATCAAAAAATAAAGATAAAGTCTATGTGAATGGTGTTATCTTTAGATAAATCCCTCTGTGAGTTAGTGCAATCTTCTTAAGAGATGGATTGTGTTGTCTTTGTAAGTGACCTGTAAAACATATAACACAATAGTGCAGTATATCCAGAACCAATGTGTAGCAAATAGAATAAGGCTTACCAAACTTGTCGACGCGTTTCGACCCTAGATATTGGGCCTTTATCAATATCTAGGGCTGAAATGCGTCGATAAGTTTGGTAAGCCTTATTCTATTTGCTACACATTGGTTCTGAATATACTGCACTATTGTCTTATATGTTTTACAGGTCACTTACAAAGATAACACGATCCATCTCTTAAGAAGATTGCACTAACTCACAGAGGGATTTATCTAAGGATAACACCATTCACATAGGCTTTATCTTTATTTTTTATCTCATCTCACATCCTTTGATCTACGTTTTTTTTGTATTTGTATTTTTATTTTCACATTTTTACATGTTTGTATTTTATTTTTTTATTTCAACACGTTTTTCATTTTTTTCACAATTTTTCACTGATTGAAAGTTCTTGGATTTTTTTTTCACACATTGGAACACGGCAATATTGGATTACGCCACCATTGGAATACTATTTTTATGACTTTGTTTATCGTCCTCTGGGACTATAGACGTTCATTCTGCTCTAAAGTTGCACCTTAGAGTATTGTTCTAAGTTTTGTGGACTTTTTTATTTTATTTGTTTTTATTCATTTACATTTATTGATCTACTGTTTTTATTGTATCCCGGTAATAGTTTTTTTTTTATCTTTTTGAGTTACATTCATATATAATTTCTGTTTTTGATTAACCCCTTAACGACCGACGACGTATGCCATACGTCCTCAAAAAAAAAGCACTTAACGACCGAGGACGTATGGCATACGTCGTCGGTTTAACAGAGCACTGGAAGCGATCGAAATTGCTTCCAGCTGCTCTAACAGTATTGCAGGCTTGCCTTGATGTCTAGGCATCCTGCAATACTGTTCCCGAGTTCCGGGACCGGATTGATCACTCCCCCACGAGTGATCACTTCCGGTTTCGTTCCACGTGGAGCCCGGCAGTGTTTCAGAGCATCGGAAGCGATCGGACACGCTTCCGATGCTCTGCTTGTGTGCTAAGTGCCTCGGTGGGTCGAGGCACTTAGTTGGTTATTAAATAATAAATTAAAAATTAAAAGAAAAACCGGATAAAATAAAAAAAAAAAAGCCCAAATAGCCCCCCCCTCCCCCTTCACTAGGCATCCAAGATGGCGATGCCCAGTGCATCATGGGGCCTCTGGGGGTGTCCCTAGCCTGCATCATCATAGGGGCAAGCTAGGGTCACCCAATCTGAGCCTCCCACCCTAAATAAAATAATAATAATAAAATACCCCATTTGTCTGATCATGTCAATATTTGTAAATATTGACTATGATCAGTGTGGATCTCCCTCCCTCTCCTCACTTGCCATTTTGTTGGAGATAGAGAGAGACCTGTATTTAGCAGAGAGAGAGATTTATTTCTTTTATTTGTTAAAAAATATAGAACCAAAGGCTCTTTTCAGAGCCATTAACCCCTAGCTTGCCAGTGATCACTATATATCACTGGCAGTAGCATAGGTGCACTTTTTTTTTGCTGCATTTTGCTGTCTGTGCATTTTTTTAGGGGTTAATTTTGTTGTATTTTTTTAAAAACCCAAAGGCTCTTTTCAGAAACATTTAGTTAATTTAATTTTCAGAGCCATTAACCCCTAGCTTGCCAGTGATCGCTATAAATCACTGGCAGTTGCATAGCTGTACTTTTTTGCTGTCTGTGCATTTTTTTAGGGGTTAATTTTGTTGTAATTTTTTAAAAACCCAAAGGCTCTTTTCAGAAACATTTAGTTAATTTAATTTTCAGAGCCATTAACCCCTAGCTTGCCAGTGATCGCTATAAATCACTGGCAGTAGCATAGCTGTACTTTTTTGCTAGTTAATTTAGTTAATTAATTTAGTTAATTGAATTTTTTTTAGTAATTGTTTTCTGTGACAGATACAAAAATGTCACAGAAAAGATATAGTGCTGAGGAGGCGTATGCCATCCTTGCGTCAGAGTCAGATGCCTCTATTTCTGACTCAGACCCCAATTTTGACCCTGCCATGTGCTCAGATACATCACTAGATGCAGTCTCAACTGATAGTGATGTATCTGTGGCTGCTAGCCCCCCTGCCAGCGCCCCTGCTACCCCCCCCTGCCAGCCCCCCTGCTACCCCCCCTGCCAGAAGGAGGCGTGTTGCTGCCATTGCTGCTGAAGAGTGGGTAACGCCTCATCTCCAGAGGCCAGATATCCCACCCTTCACAGCAAATGCTGGCATAAATATAGATGTGGCAGGTTTTAGCCCCCAGCAGTTTCTGGAAG
>NC_069501.1:952959138-953125610 GCF_027579735.1 Bombina bombina | reverse complement strand
AATTCCATTGGCCAGCTTCAGAAATGTCCCAAATAGGACATGGGTGCATGATGACCGATGTGAAAATTCCAAGTTGAAAAACTGGAATGCGCTACCTAAAAATAAGGCCATTTAGCCCCCAGAGGACCCGACACACCTATAAATAGGTGGTATCACTGTACTCAGGAGATGTTGTTGAACACATATTGAGGTGTTTTTTGGCAGTAACACATAACAGGAACTGAAAATACATGCATAAAATACAATGTGTGTGAAAAATAACACAAAAAAATAACTACCCTAAAGTTTGACAAAGACTAGTGGTTGAATTAGTGCATGGAAAGTGTTAAAATACCAGCATTTGAAATACCCTAGGGTGTCTACTTTTCAAAAATATATGGTTTGATGGGGGTAAATTCCATTGTCAAGCTTCAGAAAATTCCAAGTTGAAAAACTGGAATGCGCTCTCTAAAAATAAGGTCTTTTAGCCCACAGAGAACCCGACACACCTATACATGGGTGGTATCACTGTACCCAGGAGATGCTACTGAAGACATATTAGGGTGTTATTTGGCAGTAACCCTTACCATTTTATCAGTAAATGTATTCTTAAATTGCTATTTGTCAAAAAATCTAATTATTTCCCCCCCCCCCCCAAACTTTGGCATAGATTGGTGGTAAAATGGTTGCATGAAAAAAGTCAAAATACCCCAAGTTTAATACCTTAAGTTGTCTTCTTTTAAAAAATATATACATTTGAAGGGTTATTCAGGGATTCCTGACAGATATTGGTGTTACAATGTAACTATCGCCAATTTTGAAAAAACATGGTTTTGAAATAGCAAAGTGCTACTTGTACTTATTGCCCTATAACTTGCAAAAAAAGCAAAGAACATGTAAACATTGGGTATTTCTAAACTCAAGACAAAATTTAGAAACTGTTTAGCATTGGTATTTTATGGTGGTTGTAGATGTGTTAGAGATTTTGGGGCTCAAAGTTAGAAAAAGTGTGTTTTTTTCATTTTTTCCTAATATTTTATAATTTTTTTATAGTGAATTATAAGATATGATGAAAATAATGGTATCTTTAGAAAGTCCATTTAATGGCGAGAAAAACGGTATATAATATGTGTGGGTACAGTAAATGAGTAAGAGGAAAATAACAGTTAAACACAAACATCGCAGAAATGCAAAAATAGCCTTGGTCCCAGATGGTCAACAAATTGAAAAGTGGTCTGGTCACTAAGGGGTTAAATATCACTGTTTTATACATCTTCTGGTGCTCTTGACACTACTTTGATTGATTATTGCACCTTTTCTTCCCTTTATTGTAGTGATCCTGTGGTGAACCCAGCCAGTTTGGGAAAGAGCTGCCTTTATTTAAAGGTACAAAGAAAAAATGATATGGTTATAAAAAATGGTTTACATTATACATGTAGTTATCTAAATAATATCACTAATTACAAGTAAAATTACATTTTATAATGTATTTGTTTTGAAGTGTTTAAGTAACAAATTTGTTTACGTAAATATACAGATGGCATTAAAAAATCAGAACTGGCTCTGGGACACTGAAATTCATTTTTGTAGTGATTTAGACAGAACATGTCTAAATTTGCCTTGTTTTATTTGCAGCCTTTGTTGAAAAGCATATGTAAGTAGGCTCAGAAGCAGCAATGCACTACTGGGAGCTAGCTGTTGATTTAATAATAATTGTGTCCCTTTACATATTTTCTTTAAAGCAGTTTCATTTAACTACTTGTCCCCTTTGCTTGATTCCTTGCTAATGTCTTTATAAAGTGTAAAAACATCCACTGTAGCACATGTCCATGTGTTGTCCCAACAAAAGGATACAGGCAGGGGTCAAGTCGGAGAGGGGGCGCATGAGAACGGAGTTCCTGCACTATTTTTGCAGGAGATACTAAGTTCCCTCTGGACAGAGAACAGAAACGCTTCAGTAAACACTGCTGCTGCTGGTGGGAGGAGCTGAAGCACAGTATGGTTAAAGGGATAGTGAGATCATCTAGTAATGGGCAGTAACACTTCCTACAATACACTAAATGCAAGCCTGTCAGCGGTCCTGCTGTGTGATCACCCCACACTGTGGAACACATGGTGCTTACATTTCTGTGTGGCTTGATTGGGGTAATTTAGCTCCCCTCAGCAGAAATAGGACTATTATACCTTAAGTGGGTGAGACTCTGTGACAGAGGAGGAGTCTCAGGCCTAAAGGCAACGATTCAACCCTTCACTGGATTTAATTTGCTTTCATTAACCAAAGCGTATAGATTATATACATATAAATTACAGTGTGTATATATACATTTATATAAAGCAATATTAATTGTGAGGGGGTGAAAGTCTTGGTGAGTTCCCACACTTTTTTTAGTAGGACTTGACCCCTGGATACAGGTAAATCAATCATCAGCTGCAAGTCTTTCTACAACTGCATTTCAGCTTATTCCCTGCATTATTTCATAGAGGTAGCACTGGATGCTTTAGAGCTTTATTTTGATATTTGTAAGACTTCTTGTGCATATGTGGCGGCTGATAGCCAACAAGAAAATTGCTCAGCAAAGTGTAAAGACAATTTGATAATGGAAGTAAATTGGGAAATATCTTAAAACTGCATGGTCTGTCTGAATCATGAAAGTTTAATTTTGACATTGTTGTCCCTTTAAAGGCATTAGCACACTTCACAGGTATTTAAGGTCAAAGGGACTTTTGAGAAGCTTTGTAGCGCTATACAAAGACAAAAACAAGCTGTGTCCCAACTATATCTTTCAACACAAGAGACAGATACAATATCTAAATCTTCCACTGTCCTTCATTGGGAAGGAGATATAGATGAGGAATTAGATTTGACTAGATGGAACAAAATTTTCTATGACTCCAGCAGAGGCCTGCTCAGTGCCAATCTAAGGGAGAATTGTATTAAAACTATGTTTCATTGGCAATTGACTCTTCTTAAAACATCACATCTGCTGAATCCATGAGAGATGCTTGTATAAACTTAGCTAAAATTATATGTATATATCTGACGACTTGACAATACAATAAGTTTCAAAAGTAGATGCTGTCAGGAAAAGAGAAATAATAAACGCCTGAGATATAAGATCCAATCCTTATAGATCTGCACAGCGGACTTAGATATAAATCTATATAATATTGGAGATATGGGTCCTGACTTTGCTTATAATCATACCCGAAACAAATTATATAAAGGACACAGTTTAATTTACATCCCACGCTAGCAAAAGAAGGCAAGAAGGGGACACAATATACACATGCCAGATTTCTGGCCTTTAAAATAATTCACTACAATTAGACATAAACCAACCTAATAATACAGCAGAGATAGTCTGTTTTTCTGCTTGCTGGTGTGGCTTTAATATATATCATATGTCTGTTAGGAAGATTAACAAACCTAACAAAGCTTTCAAATCAACCCCTCTGGATACATACCTCAAGACAGCTAAAAATAATAAACAGCCAGTTCCCAGGATAATGGACACTGAGGAAGATTCTGATTTATAGAATGGGCAGCACATATCACCAGATGCTCAAACACCGGTGACTAAGGCAGACTTGCATCTTTTGGTGTCTAAGCAGGACATTGCCACTAATTTTGAAAAACTGTGGGATAAAATTGATAGCTTGCACTCTACTGTCACCAATAGCCTATCAGATATTAAGAATGAGATGGTTGAACTAGGTAACAGAGTTGAATCATTGGAAAATGATAAAGATGATTTGGCAGAGAATATCTACGCAGTTTCACAAACAATATCCTCTCAACAACAACTAGCAGATCTTCATGATAAGATGGAAGATATGGAGAATCGCAACAGGAGATCTAACATCAGACTTAAAGGCATACCTGAGATGGTTACTGCCTCAGAACTTCTCCCCTATCTTCAGAAACATTTTGGAGCTATAGCAGCGGATACAGAAGATGAAGAATATCAAATAGAGAGAGCCCATCGTGCTCTCAGAGCAAGACCTCAAAGAGATTTACCTCCAAGAGACGTAATAGTCAAGTTTCTCGAGTTCACAGATAGAGAAAAGATCCTTAATGCAGCCAGGAGAAACCTCAGATTTAAATTTCAGGGGAACGTGGTGCCATTTTTTCAAGATCTCTGTATAAGGACTTTACAAAGACACAACAAACTTCGCCCCTTAACAACTATACTTCATAAACACCAGATTTCATATCTATGGGGATTTCCTTTTGCGCTTAATATACTTACGGATGGTAAGATATCTTCAATCAAGACACCTACAGAGATTCTGGAGATCTGCAAGATTTTTGGTTTGGATGCTCTGGAGATCCCCCCAGATACTGATCTGGTAGGGACATCTGGAGTGGCAACTTCATCACGCATCTCTAGGAATTCAAGCTGGTCTAAAGTTAATAAGAAGCAGCCTAAGACCTGAACAAAAAATTCCTCATTGACTTGATACCTTGTTTAGGAAGATAAACAGCGGAAAGGTTTTAGCTGCTGGACTTGGTAACAGTCGCTACTGCTCCACTACACTATCTAGTCACTAAGGATCAGGTAAAGTTGGTAATAGTTTGTTTGGGACTCTTCATGGAACTGATATTGATCACCTCCTTCAGAGGGGAAGTTATATTATTATAAGTTTTTGTCTTCTTAGAATCACCTATAGATTTATATAATAGTCTCGAAAGAGATACATTATTACTACCCATGCTGCACACAAATGCAAATTCTTGGTTATACTGCATGTTTGTTTTGTTTTTATCATTGTTTAAAATGTTGTTTATTTTTGTTATTTCATTGTTTTGAAATGTACCTGTTTCACTGTATGCCTCATTCACATTCCACTGAAGCACTTGTTAAAACAAGTCATTTGAACATATATTATAGGAGACTTCTTGTATCCCAACTACTAAATATATTAGATTATCCTGATGCACACGTAAAGTTGATAATACTCATAGGGGGAGTCACACCTTTTATCTTACTAAACATGTCAATAGAAAATAGATATGATATCCACAACTCTTGGAATTAACTTAGTATCTCATAATGTGAGGGGACTCAATTCTGATATAAAAAGAAGGACGGCAATGACTCAGTACAAAAAACTCAGAGCCAATATTAGCTATCTCCAAGAAACCCACTTTATTAGAACACAGATTCCTAAATATTGGTCTAAGGAGTACTCACAACATTTTCATGCCACCTCAGACAACAAGACAAAGGGAGTGTCCATATTGATCCACTTATCCCTAAATTTCTCACATATAGACACAATAAACGATAGGGAAGGGCAGTATATAATCTTACATTGGACAATTCAAGATACCAGGGTTTTGTTATGCAATATATACGCGCCAAATGAACAACAAGATATTTTTTTAGACATATATCTAGCTTGCTTACGCATTGGTCTAGGATAAGAATCATCCTTGTAGGGGATTTTAACATAGATCTTGTAGCATTGAAAAAACACAAGGCAAACGACATATCAAAGAAAAAGCTACAACAAAAAGGTATAGCTAAAAAAATTACAGAAATGCTAACCACACATGACTTACTAGATGCATAGGCGACGCTATATGGCAACACTTCAGATACTACATATTACTCTTCAGCACACAAGCGTTATACTAAGATAGACTATATATTCATTATTCAAATTTTGCAACCAAAAATTTACTCTGCTCACATACATGCATGTGTTTGGTCTGATAACTCCATCACACAGCTACAAATGGAATTTATAATAGAGCCAGGCAGAATTCGAACGTGGTCATTTGACCCTACATGTCTGAAAAACCCAACTACTAAAGATAATCGATTAAGACAATTGAGTGACTATTGGAAGATTAATACAGAAACAACACTAAACCCGATATCAGTCTGGGCAGCTCATAAATCTGTTATTAGAGGCCTGTTAATTAAAGAAAAAGCTATTTACAAAAAAAAGACTAATACACAAATCATGACGCTTCAGACTGAGATAGAAGCCTTTGAAAAAGAACATAGGCAAACAAGCTCACAACTTATCCTACAAACGTTACAACGGAGGCGACAAACTTTACTTAAATTATTAAATGACAGTTCAATCAGGACAGCCCACAGACTTAAAAAAAAACTATTTTATTTATTCAAACAAGTCAGACAAATATTTGGCCAAAAAAATTAGAGATAGCTATCAAGCAATGTCTATCCCAACAATACAGACTAAAGCAGGAAACCTCTGACCCGCAGGATATCGTCGATACTTTTGTTGAGTATTATAGCAAATTATATGATGGGAAAAAGGTGCGTCATAGCGAGCACATAGGCAGCTCTCTTAATCTATTTTTGGAACAGGCTAAGTTACCACTCTTGACAACAGAAGATCTAGACAAATTGAACACCAAAGTCACACAAGCTGAAGTAACGTTAGCTTTAAAAGATCTCACACCCAGGGAAAGCCGCAGGTCCCGATGGCTTCATGGGGGAATATTATTGACTTTTTAAGCAACATCTGATACCCCATTTGGTTAAGTTTGCTAATCATATTATGGAAGGCCAGACTTTACCGTTAGAACTTTTACAAGCTAAAATAATTGTAATCCCAAAACAGGGAAGAAATATTAAACACTGTTCTAGTTATAGACTCATATCCCTCATAAATCAGGACATTAAAATTGTGACAAAAATACTGTCAAACCGTCTCAGACATATTTTGCCATCTATAATACATCCAGATCAGGTGGGATTTATAAAAAATAGGAAAGCCCCAGACAATATACAACGTATGATAACAGTTCTTGACTATCTTTACCAACGCAAAATTCCTTCTCTGGTCCTATCTTTGGACACAGAGAAGGCATTTGACAGAGTGGACTGGACATAAATGAATACGGTACTGACAAAATTAAGTTTTAAGGGCCCATTTATGATGGCAATACAAGGATTATATTCCATTCCAACAGCGCATATTAGAGCAATAGGACACCAATCTAAAACTTTTAACATTCTGAATGGCACTAGACTGGGCTGCCCACTCTCATCCCTACTTTTTGCAACATGCATTGAACCACTAGCTGCGACTATTCCCCTGACATTACTGGACTTCAAAATAAGAAATATCCAACATGAAATCACCCTGTTTGCTGACGACGTACTACTGACAGTAACTAAACAACTCATCTCTCTTCCCAATCTATACAGGGTCTTACAAAAATATTCAGATATATCAGGTTTTGAAATAAACTTGGATAAGTGTGAAGCTCTTCCGATTGGCTTGCCTAAACACAATATCAAATTTATAGAAACAAATTTTTACTTTAAATGGATTAAAAACGAAATTAAATATTTAGGAGTTAAATTAACAACAAAATCTACACAACTATACAAAGCAAACTATATCCCTCTATACAAGGCAATAAGATCTGACTTAGCAAAGTTGAAGAAATATAATTTCTCCTGGTACGGTAGACTGTCATCGATTAAGATGAATGTTCTCCCGAGAATCCTGTGTTTATTCCGTACCTTACTGATTAAAATAGACAAATCTGATCTCAAGAATCTCCAATCTGATTTACATAAGTTTCTTAGAGACTCTAAACATGCAAGGATCTCTCAGGACACTCTTACCCGACATAGACAACTAGGTGGGGTGGGAGTTCCCAATCTGGTATATTACTATTCGGCGGCTAGATTGGCCCAAAAC
Source organism: Bombina bombina (assembly GCF_027579735.1). Taxonomy (NCBI): domain Eukaryota; kingdom Metazoa; phylum Chordata; class Amphibia; order Anura; family Bombinatoridae; genus Bombina; species Bombina bombina. The sequence continues at coordinate 953,117,936 of NC_069501.1, read as the reverse complement.
TTTTTATTGGGTTGGATACAAGATGATGTGTTGTGGACTAAATTAGAAGCTTGTATTGGTGGGTACGATGCGCCAGATGATATCTTGTAGGATAGAGAAAATTATAAACCTGTTACCAATTACTAGAACCCGATTACTAGGACGACACTTAGCCTTATGGACTTAGCTAACAAGGACAGAACTTTACTACCCATTAACTCACTAACTAGACCTTTAAAATATATAATACCAACTGACTCAAGAAGGCAGATAGACAAATGGGCACATAAGGATTTATATCGTATAGCTGACTTCCTGGATAATAGGAAGATTTTAACCTATAGCCAACTACAACAGAAATTGGATACTTTCATATGTGGTGGACATGCCCAAAGGTACAGTGTGTGTGGTTGGACCTCTCTAGGTTTTTAGCCACGATTTTAGAAGAACAAGTGACATTAACCCCGAAACAAGCATTGCTGAACTATAGATTCCCGAGATTTAACACACACATTAACATGTTTATAAGAATAGTATGCGCAGTTACCCATATATCAATAGCTAAATATTGGAAAATAGGTGCACCAGAATGGACAGAGGTGTTGGAGAGAATTAAGACTATTTTTCAAATGTATGAATCAGCTGCACATATACAAGACTCGGTAGAGTCCTTCAGTAAAATATGGTTTTACTGGATTATGCATGATAAATCCACAAAGGAAATGTTTGTCTTTTAAAAGAAGGAACTTCTCATATTTAATAGAGGGATAGGAGACTCCATTCGACTATAGCCTGATGTGTTCAGTGGGCATTCTACAATTACATATTTATTGAGAAACACTAAGAATTCATTAGTTAGAAATAGGCGTACAGTGATTTAGTTTATTTGTTATATTTTTTTGATTGTTTATATTATTATAAGATTCGACTATTGTTAAAATTGGAACACAGGGGGTACATATATGTACTCTTTCTATGGATTTATCTAGGAAAACATAATATCTTGATACCATGATCAGGTTCAGTAATGAGATATGTGAATACATTTTTTTTTTATATATACCCAGTTGATTATGGAAAGTTTTGTGACCTTATGGATGTGAAGCAACCAGACTCTGACATAACTGCTTTATTTCCACTGTAATATATTATGTAATACGACAAGTGTTCAATAAAAACTATTTCAACCTAAAAACATCACATATGGTAAGGAGAATTGTTATAGAGACTGTTTAGAAACAGGTACATACTGTCATATGTGGTGGGCATGCCCAAAGGTACAGAAAGTATGGCTGGACCTCTCAAAGTTTTTATCTACCATTTTGGAGGAGCAGGTGACATTATCTCCAAGGCAAGCAACACGTATAACTATAGCTAAATATTGGCAAATAGGAGCACCAGAATGGACAGAAGTGTTAGGAAGAATTAAAAATATTTTATGAATGTATGAGTCAGCTGTACATCTTCAGGACTCAGTGGTGTCCTTTAGTAAGATTTGGTTCTACTGGATTAAGCATGACAAGTCTATATAAGATTTGAGTAAATCTATAAGAAAAAAATCCCTGCCTCTATAGGAGAGGTAGGAGACGCTGCTTACTTATGGTCAGAAAATATACTTGAGTATTCTTGGTGGTTATTTTATAAGTATACATCTATTAGGAGATACTTAAATATAAATAAGAGAATGAAGGCGTACAGTGAACTAGTTTATTTGTTATATTTATTTTGTTTGTTATTTGTTTAAGTTATTATTAAAATTGGAACACTTGGGGTACAAATTTGTACGCCTCCTTAAAGTTTTAGATAGCTTGGTAATTACTTGGAAGGTATGTAACCACACTTTGATTTAAACGCTGTATTTCCTTTGTTGCATGTAATGTAATATAACAAGTGTTCAATAAAAATCTATTTCAATTAAAGGCATTAGCACATCCTATATAAGATACCAAACTGAGGTACATGACATATTCCATTCCCTTATGCCACTGCTACACCTAATAACAATGCATCTCCTTATCTAGACACAGCAACATATGCATTATATAATGATTTTGTTTAAATCACAATTCTTTAGGGGTTTCTTGAAAAATAATTATGCTTGTAAAGGAGGGTCTTTAAAGAGACAAGAATGTCAATAGTATGCATAGAGGCCTATTTATCAAAGCGTCAACTTGAAATGCGCTGGAATTCCTTGTCGTAATTGTCGCAAGATTGATCCGCCGTAGTTATCAAAGCGTCAAGATAGGCAAATGTTGAAATTTGTGACATAACATACGATCTCAATCCGACGCACATCGATGCAAGTTGATAACCCGTGGAATTCAAGCGGAATTGTGTTCATTTGCCCTCCTATTCAACACTATTTGAAGCTCTCACAAAGTTATCAAAATTTCTACAGTTACGCTTGCGTCTTTTCCGACTCAGCGTACCTGGGTCGGAAATGCCATAGAACTCAATGGGAGTCTGAAAACACAGAAAGCTTTTGTTCGATGCTGCAAGAGAATGAAGCATATTACATAATAAAAGTAAATTAGAAACTTTATTAAAATTGTATACCCTTTCTAAATCAAACAATATTATTGCTCCACATTTGGTGCACTAGTAGATATAGGGTTAAAAATAAAAAATACATTACTACTGATGGATTTTGCTACAACTTTGTCTCTCATTACAAATCAAGGGGACAATATTATTTTCTACATACTTGGTGCAAAGTTTTGCCCCAAACTTGTCGCACTAATAGATATAGAGATAAAATTGAAATAAATACACTTCATAATATATCTAAACAAAAACTGAGAAGCACGGAGCAGTGAGCACGGAGCTTTAGGCTGGAGACTGCAGAGTTTGGCGCAACGAACCGGAAGTGCCAGTAGGACGGAGGACAGAGGATTGCCTCAATCAGGAAGCATCTACCATATACTGCACACCGAGTCGCATCCCAGAAATAGAATGTGGAAAAAAACACTGGAGTATTGCGAGATTGGAGGTGTGCAGCATCGCTTAGAGTCTTAAGGTTACCTGCTTGTGAATATTTGTCATATGCTAGTATGTTGTAAACCGGAAGATCAGGTTCCTACATTTAACTTTGTGTGAGGAGAGAGGAACTCCCCCACGCTGTTTAGTCTGGTGCTCGTTTCCAGGGGAGAGCTAGAGTACGTGAAAAGGAGGTTTGAGAGTAACTTTCTGTATCTATACAAGCACCTCCACTACTACTATCTTCTCCATTTTTCACCTGGCTAAATTCACACCACTTGAACTATTTCCTCTGTTTATGGTTGTTATAATATAGCTAACTTCCTTTTTATTTGTTGGAAAAATCTATGTGCACCATGTTTAAGCCATGTAATACAAGTCTCACTCTCCACTTCGCGCAATATTTGACGCAATACTTTTCACACCAGTTATGATGCAAACTCCTAAATAACCCACACACTAGTAAATTTTTCCACCACTTTTGACTGGAATATGCATAATCACATGATTTATGACATCAGCCAATCGGATTAAAATAAACATTATAAACTATCACTAACAAATCAAATTGCTTGATACTTGTGTCATTGATCACTCATCAGAACTTGTAAGTGCCATTTGTTACATTGTGTATTATACCTTGAAAGTATGTATATGTTAAATTAGTATTAAAGCTAAACATTGATGATGACATTAGAACATACAGTGTAATATTTTAGAAAAGGATTTTAAAATTCGAATTGATGTTTGATTCAATATAATCTTAAACTGATAGCTCAAAGGGATTAGCCCACCTAACTTTATACTGTCATGAATCAGATACAGCAGAAATTAAAACCACCTCTTTACTGGCATGCTATTTTCAGTGCATTTCTTCCTTCTCTTGAATTTCTTTTTCAGTAAGAAATGTCATCTTATATGCCAGCCCATTTTATAACACCTGTAAAGGGGTGTTTTTTAAAAATAGATTGGAATCAGGAGGGGTTAGACAGGTGCAGAAATAAACCTGGCCCAGCTCTTAAAGGGAGAAGAAACCCCAAAATATTATTCATGATTTGGATAGAACATACAATTTTAAACAACTTTCAAATTTACTTCTATTATCAAATTTTCTTCATTCTCTTGTTATCCTTTGCTGAAGGAACAACATTGCACTTCTGGCAGCTTGCTGAACACATCTATTTAGCCAATCACAAGAGACAAATGTGTGCAGACACCAATTAGCAGCTAGCTCCCACTAGTGCAACTTAAATTTTTACTTTCCTATCCCTTTAAAATATCCATAGATTGCAAATAAATACATATGATAATCGGATTACATGTTATATTTGCAATTATTCCTGCTCATAATAATAATACATTTACAATAAATACATATAGTGGTATAAATAAACACAGATATATGACAGACAACATTGTTTAGAACAAAAAAAGGAATTTAGGGACATGTAAATATGTTTGCAAAAGATTTCTGACATAACACACACAGACACACACACACACATATATATATATATATATATATATATATATATATATATATGTGTGTATACATACTAAAATATGTATATCCAATATTAAAAAGAATTCTAATAATTCACTCTCCACTTTGCACCAAATATGTTGCTACTTGCTGTATTCGCAATTAGTCCTGCTCAGAAAAAGAATACATTTACACTATATACAATAATGTGCTTGTTCGTGGACAGTAATGAAATGGTATAAAGTTGTGAAAAACCCAAATAGGCGCAACATTGATAACTGTTAGTTAACACCAGTCCGATGCTCTTCGCACCGTACTTGACGCACATGTTTTTGACGTCTTTTTTTTATAAAAAAGTAGATTGGATTCAGATCCGTGGCCGCGATGTTTGGCGAGCATATTGACGCTCGCGAATGCTACATAGTTGACGCTTTGCTAAAGATCCCCCTTAGGCTGTACAGTAGCTCTTGGGTAACACAGCGTGGTCAGTTTGCTCGGTAACTGAGAAGACCCTGCCTGCTCCTACAGCTGCAGTTAGATACTTCCTGTTTGTGAGTATTAAGTTTAAAGATGCCTGTTGTGTCCCTGTGTTTGGTTGATTACTGCACAGTGAGGTGCCTTTTTGTCCTTTAAAGGACCAGTAAATACCTTGAGATTTGTATATAAAATGTTTATAGAAATGGAAGAAAGTAGCACTCTCAGGGAAAGGAAAAAACCTTTATTGGAGCGGAAAACGTTTGTTTTTTTTCCTTTCCCTGAGAGTGCTACCTTCTTCCATTTCTACATTCATTGTTCATGGACCTTGGAGGGGGGTCCCTGAATGCCTGAATGTTTGAGCACCTACATAATTCATTTGGAAGTTTATTTTGGATATTTATCGCATATTGCAGGTGTGCTGATCTGAACTGTTCTTTTACCTATTTAAAATGTTAAGTTATGTATAACAAAACAACAATGCAGTATATTTTCATTATTTATTTTGCCCCCTTTTCTTGTAACAGTTCTAATTCCCAGAACTTGAAATGCACCCTGTTGACTTTTCAAGGCTATAACCCTGGTATATATCTGTCCCTATTTGGCTTTAACAGATGTCAACTGCAAATACATGCACTTTATTCTAACTTGGTGGCTAGTGGCTAGCCTTGTTGTCAGTGGACTAAAGCACAGATTGGCTCCTTCAAGTAAAGCAAATGGTGGGTGGCTATTGGAGGATGTTAATTTTTATTTTTTTATGTTTAATCTTATATTGAGACTTTTAGCAGTAAAAATATATTTAGGAAGTTTGTTCAAAGAAATAAAAGATAAGATACAAATGTACATGTTTTCACCAGACCATCATGAGGTCAGCAAATAAAAACAAAACAGTCAACTACAATGAAATGTACATGTAAAAACAGATGTAGATATGAAGTCTCTATTTTCTAATATGTAGTCTCCATATGTCTCAGAAGGTCACTTTTGGAGCCCAAATAAACGTATATGTCATAGAGAAGAGAGCTGAGAAAGTATAGATCAATGATATAGGTATATGTTGACATAGCAATATAATGACGCCTAAAAGCTGCTGAATGCGATTTTTAAATAAAATATATCATGACAATTACAATAGTGAAGAAACATATTTTTGTAATAAATCTTAGAGAGTTTATCAGCGCGTAAGCATTGCTTATTGTGGTGTTAATGAGTTATAATAGGCTTCTGATAGTAGAATAGTAAACATTATCCTGTTGGGGAGTAATATGTATCGTATGAAGATCTTATTGTTCAAGGACCTATGGTGTATACTGTTAGATGTCATTACCCAAATTGAGCAATATCTCAATGTGATTAGAGAACCCAGTGTTGGTGCCGGTCCTAGGGGTCAAAGTTAAGTATAGAATCTATAGCCTCACATGTAGAACAATATGATATACATTGTCTATATATAAATAGTATACGGACAGTTATATATACTGAAAGATATATAAATATCAAGATGGAAAACAAGTTCACTTAGGGATATGTTATGTAGATTTAAAATGGAAAACCATCTGGGAGCTAATAGAGCTATATGTACCTGAGTGACATGGAAAATCATATATATGTAGCTTAAAATGAATGATGGGGCAGCTACTCCCAAACACAGAATATCCCATAGCTAGCTTGGAGGTATAAGGCACTCATTATATATGGGTTTTTAACAAACTGCAGTCTATAATATTTTATGTGAAGTTATGGTATAATGTGAATAGAGACTCACAGATAATTTTAGGGGATACTATGCACCTTTAGATTGCAGCAGGTGAAAATATACATTTAGGTAAGAGAATGTGAGCTAACTTTGAGGGAGCTAAGGTAACATAAGTAACCTGCTATATTGCTAATATGATATAAACTGAGGCTTAGCTTAAGTGCAGAAGTTGTCTAACAGGTCACAAAAATATTATCTGCTACTTGTCACATACACTTAACAACAGGACTAAAATATGTAATTGCAAGAAGTATAAATAGTAATGTCAGGCTACACAAAATCCCCTCAGTTTAAATACAACCTGATGTATTGACAATGAAGTCCTTATGAATGATTGAGTCCCTATGGATAGTTACGGATTAGTAGTAATATAAAAAGACAGGATTGTAGAACGACTCTATAGCTAGAGGGTCTTGAGTATCATCAGTTATTTCACCCTATTCCTACTGTCCAGAACAATAGGATCTGAAAAGCTTTCCGTAGGTTCCACCTTACAAAGGGGGCAATGTTGTGTTTCTCGATAAGTTCATCAAAATGACCATTGACACAAAGGAAGCTAACCCGGACCCCGTGGCTGTTATGCGTACTCTGATCATAGGGAAATAGCATCCATGCATGTAGATCCATCACAACTTGGCTCCCAGAACATGCAGAAGAGGATGAAAAGACCAGACCTCGCTCAGAGGAGCCGGTGTTCTGGGAAAACTGCGAACTTGTGACAGAGCATTTACGTGTAAAATTAAAAACAAGAAATAAAAATGATTTAACCATCGAACGTTCCTGTCGGTGCGGTTCAAAATCCTACGCATGCGCTGTACATGTACAAAAGATTCAGGAATTTCACGGCTCTCAAAATTGTAACAGTGACGTGTGCAGCCAGGTATGTAATGACGCTAGCACGCATGCGCGTTACGGACAAAATTTGTGAAACAGCTGATGTCACGTCACAGGAAGTGATGTAGTTCTCTGTTTTTACAAGTTCTCTATTTTCCCAGAACACCGGCCGCATCTCCCCAGTGGGAAGTCATAGGTAAGTCACCAGAATTCACAGTAGTGCAGGGACTGGCCAAGAGAGGGGTCGGCTGAAATCTCGCCAATGGCTGAAATGCTGTGCGTAATCTCCCATCTTCCGCCTGACTAGTCTTCGATTCTCTGCAATTTGGCAGTGCTATGGATCTTATATCCTTCTACACTTCTTCCATGCTGACTACGATCTGTGGCAAGGTTGATGGAGAAGGCAGGATCCCCCTTTTGATGAATGGTTGTCTGACTCTGTTACAATACCAGACATCGGCCATGCTTGCTGTCGAGGAGCTCTCTTAGGACCCATATCTCAAGCAGTCGCTATTAGGTCATCGAATCTCTCAGCGATCTTATGCTCAAGGTCCCTGAGAAGGGCATGTAAGATTGAAGGTAGCTCTTCAATAATAAGAGACTTAAGTTCAGATATATTAGTTCATATATCCCTTATGTGTTAATTATGTTCACGATAAGTCGTCCTACTTAAGTTTGGTAAGAATAATTTGAGATGCGGTTAAGATATCTATATTCTATAGCTATAAAGTAGAACACCATGCTGTTTCTTAATCCGGTGGCCCGGGGGGGGGGGGGGGGAGAATGTACAGAATTCTGAGCTCTTAGGAAGCTCTTAGGATATATAGTTTGTGAAAAGATGGTTGCAACGGCTGACTTGCCGAAGGGTGTCTTGCTCATAAAATGGTAGCTCACGTCTTGCAAGATTATTTTCATGGGTATTCCTGATCTTGTTGCTTAAAGGCTCTGAGAAGATCATTACAAGATAGAGCAAGACATCTCTCAACCAATAAGATAATATATGTAGGCTTTAGGTTTGGGAGGCAAGTCACCACATGGCTCCACCGAAGAGCATAGGCTAGGAACACAATCTCAATGAATTCACTCTGTTTCCTTAGAGCTCTGAGCAATGTAGTGGATCTTGGGGTTTGCAGCAGAAATCCCGGGTTATATTTTATGAAGGATCGCCTAATTTTAGTTTTTAGAGTCAGGAGCTCCACATGAACACGAATAGCCGCTTTTGCAGTTGACTCTGCCCCCAGTTAATTTGTTTTAAACATGTTAAGACTTGACCAATATGTTTTTCTTTAGCAACACAACAGAAATGTATTGTAATTACAAGGTGTTTACGGTCCCTTTAAGTGATCTATTTATTCTTGGGAAAGAGCTGCCTTCTATTGATGGTGCCTGGAAATCTCAGTCATTTAAGGACTCTTTCCTTGTCTTTTAAAAAAAATAAAAATTATATATATATATAAAACACCCTAGAATAACATTATAACCTTTTTTTGGGTTTTATTAACCGACACTAAGAAACAAGGTGTCTCGATCTTAATTCACTCAAGTCTGGCGTTCGAACATGAATCCACCTTAGCAGATAAAGAGGGGAGATATCTTATAGTTAAGGGACGCCTCTCAGACTCAAGCGTCATCTTATGTAATATCTATGCCCCTAATGACAATCAACACGCCTTTTTTAACGTTGTCTCCAACTTACTCACTGACTGGTCCCAACATAAAATTATACTTGCAGGTGACTTCAACATCACCATGTCAAAACTCACCAACCCTACCGTTCAATCAAGACCCAAAAGTCTTAGACACAATTGAATAGTTAACGCCATACAAGAACAACTAGCCCCACACACATTATTTGATACATGGTTTACACTAAATGGGAAAACTACGGATACTACACACTACTCTCCAGCTCATAAACAATATACAAGACTTGACTACATTTTCACTAGTCAGACACTACAACCACTTCTGCGTTCCTCAGAGATACATTCTTGTGTATGGCCTGACCATTTGGTTCTCTCTCTGCATATGGACCCCTCCGCCACCTACATAATACCTATTAACCCCTATCCTGCCCCCCCTATACCACCGCCACTATAATAAATTTATTAACCCCTATCCTGCCCCCCCTACACCGCCGCAACTATAATAAAATTATTAACCCCTAAACCTAAGTCTAACCCTAACACCCCCTAACTTAAATATTAATTAAATACATCTAAATATTATAACTCTTATTAATTAAATTAATCCTATTTAAAACTAAATACTTACCTTTAAAATAAACCCTAATATAGCTACAATATAAATAATAATTATATTGTATCTATTTTAGGATTTATTTTTATTTTACAGGCAAATTTCTATTTATTTTAACTAGGTACAATAGCTATTAAATAGTTATTAACTATTTAATAACTACCTAGCTAAAAGAAATACAAAATTACCTGTAAAATAAATCCTAACCTAAGTTACAATTAAACCTAACACTACACTATCATTAAATTAATTAAATAAATTACCTACAAATAACTACAATTAAATACAATTAAATAAACTAACTAAAGAACAAAAAATAAAAAAAACTAAGTTACAAAAAATAAAAAAAATAAGTTACAAACATTTAAAAAATATTACAACAATTTTAAGCTACTTACACCTAATCTAAGCCCCCTAATAAAATAACAAAGCCCCCCAAAATAAAAAAAATGCCATACCCTATTCTACATTAAAAAGTTAACAGCTCTATTACCTTACCAGCCCTTAAAAGGGCCTTTTGCGGGCCATGCCCCAAAGAATTCAGCTCTTTTGTCTGTAAAAATAAAATACAACCCCCCAACATTAAAACCCACCACCCACATACCCCTACTCTAACCCAAACCCCCTTAAATAAACCTAACACTACCCCCCTGAAAATCATCCTACCTTTAGCCGTCTTCAGCCAGCCGACCACCGATGGAACAGAAGAAGACATCCGGAACGGCAGAAGTCATCATCCGATTGAAGTCAACATCCAGGCGGTGCTGAAGAAGTCTTCCATCCGATTGAAGTCATCATCCAGGCGGCGTCTTCAATCTTCATCCATCCGGAGCGGAGCCATCTTCAGAAGAGCCGACGCGGAGCCATCTTCTTCCACCGACGACTGAACGACGAATGACGGTTCCTTTAAGTGACGTCATCCAAGATGGCGTCCCTCGAATTCCGATTGGCTGATAGGATTCTATCAGCCAATCGGAATTAAGGTAGGAAAAATCTGATTGGCTGATTAAATCAGCAAATCAGATTGAAGTTAAATCGGATTGGCTGATCCAATCAGCCAATCAGATTGAGCTCGCATTCTATTGGCTGTTATGATCAGCCAATAGAATGCAAGATTAATCTGATTGGCTGATTGGATCAGCCAATCGGATTGAACTTAATTCTGATTGGCTGATTCAATAAGCCAATCAGATTTTCCTACCTTAATTCCGATTGGCTGATAGAATCCTATCAGCCAATCGGAATTCGAGGGACGCCATCTTGGATGACGTCACTTAAAGGAACCGTCATTCGTCGTCGGTGGAAGAAGATGGCTCCGCATCGGCTCGTCTGAAGATGGCTCCGCTCCGCTCCGGATGGATGAAGATTGAAGACGCCGCCTGGATGATGACTTCAATCGGATGGAAGACTTCTTCCGCGCCCCTTGGATGATGACTTCTGCCGCTCCGGATGTCTTCTTCTGTTGCAACGGTGGTCGGCTGGCTGAAGACGGCTAAAGGTAGGATGATCTTCAGGGGGGTAGTGTTAGGTTTATTTAAGGGGGGTTTGGGTTAGAGTAGGAGTATGTGGGTGGTGGGTTTTAATGTTGGGGGGTTGTATTTTATTTTTACAGGCAAAAGAGCCGAATTCTTTGGGGCATGCTCCGCAAAAGGCCATTTTAAGGGCTGGTAAGATAATAGAGCTGTTAACTTTTTAATGTAGAATAGGGTATGGCATTTTTTTTATTTTGGGGGGCTTTGTTATTTTATTAGGGGGCTTAGATTAGGTGTAAGTAGCTTAAAATTGTTGTAATATTTTTTAAATGTTTGTAACTTATTTTTTTTATTTTTTGTAACTTAGTTTTTTTTATTTTTTGTACTTTAGTTAGTTTATTTAATTGTATTTAATTGTAGTTATTTGTAGGTAATTTATTTAATTAATTTAATGATAGTGTAGTGTTAGGTTTAATTGTAACTTAGGTTAGGATTTATTTTACATGTAATTTTGTATTTCTTTTAGCTAGGTAGTTATTAAATAGTTAATAACTATTTAATAACTATTCTAACTAGCTAAAATAAATACAAAGTTACCTGTAAAAAAAATTTAAATCCTAAAATAGCTACAATGTAATTATTAATTACATTGTAGCTATCTTACGGCTAGATTTGGAGTTTTGTCGGTAACGACCCGAAAAACTAACGCCGGCTTTTTTCTGGCCGCACCATAAAAATAACTCTGGTATTGAGAGTCCACATAAAGGCTGCGTTAGGCTCCAAAAAAGGAGCGTAGAGCATTTTTAACGAAGCTTCAACTCTCGATACCAGAGTTGCTTACGCAAGCGGCCAGCCTCAAAAACGTGCTCGTGCACGATTCCCCCATAGGAAACAATGGAGCTGTTTGAGCTGAAAAAAAACCTAACACCTGCAAAAAAGCTGCGTTCAGCTCCTAACGCAGCCCCATTGTTTGCTATGCGGTAACACTTCCTACGTCTGCACCTAACACTCTAACATGTACCCCGAGTCTAAACACCCCTAACCTTACACTTATTAACCCCTGATCTGCCGCCCCCGCTATCGCTGACCCCTGCATATTATTATTAACCCCTAATCTTCCGCTCCGTAAACCGCCGCTACTTACATTATCCCTATGTACCCCTAATCTACTGCCCTAACATCGCCGACCCCTATATTATATTTATTATCCCTAATCTGCCCCCCACAACGTCGCCTCCACCTGCCTACACTTATTAACCCCTAATCTGCCGAGCGGACCTGAGCGCTACTATAATAAAGTTATTAACCCCTAATCCGCCTCACTAACCCTATAATAAATAGTATTAACCCCTAATCTGCCCTCCCTAACATCCCTGACACCTAACTTCAATTATTAACCCCTAATCTGCCGACTGGAGCTCACCGCTATTCTAATAAATGTATTAACCCCTAAAGCTAAGTCTAACCCTAACACTAACACCCCCCTAAGTTAAATATAATTTACATCTAACGAAATTAATTAACTCTTATTAAATAAATTATTCCTATTTAAAGATAAATACTTACCTGTAAAATAAATCCTAATATAGCTACAATATAAATTATAATTATATTATAGCTATTTTAGGATTTATATTTATTTTACAGGTAACTTTGTATTTATTTTAACCAGGTACAATAGCTATTAAATAGTTAAGAACTATTTAATAGCTAAAATAGTTAAAATAATTACAAATTTACCTGTAAAATAAATACTAACCTAAGTTACAATTAAACCTAACACTACACTATCAATAAATTAATTAAATACAATTCCTACAAATAAATACAATTAAATAAACTAGCTAAAGTACAAAAAATAAAAAAGAACTAAGTTACAAAAAATAAAAAAATATTTACAAACATAAGAAAAATATTACAACAATTTTAAACTAATTACACCTACTCTAAGCCCCCTAATAAAATAACAAAGCCCCCCAAAATAAAAAATGCCCTACCCTATTCTAAATTACTAAAGTTCAAAGCTCTTTAACCTTACCAGCCCTGAACAGGGCCCTTTGCGGGGAATGCCCCAAAGAATTCAGCTCTTTTGCCTGTAAAAAAAAAACATACAATCCCCCCCAACATTACAACCCACCACCCACATACCTAATCTAACCCAAACCCCCCTTAAATAAACCTAACACTAAGCCCCTGAAGATCTTCCTACCTTATCTTCACCCTGCCAGGTTCACCGATCCGTCCTGAAGAGCTCCTCCGATGTCCTGATCCAAGCCCAAGCGGGGGATGAAGAGGTCCATGATCCGGCTGAAGTCTTCATCCAAGCGGGAGCTGAAGAGGTCCATGATCCGGATGAAGTCTTCATCCAAGCGGGAGCTGAAGAGGTCCATGATCCGGATGAAGTCTTCTATCAACGGCATCTTCAATCTTCTTTCTTCCGGATCCATCTTGCAGACCTCCGACGCGGAACATCCTCTTCTCCCGACGCCTACTAGCCGAATGACGGTTCCTTTAAGGGACGTCATCCAAGATGGCGTCCCTCGAATTCCGATTGGCTGATAGGATTCTATCAGCCAATCGGAATTAAGGTAGGAATATTCTGATTGGCTGATGGAATCAGCCAATCAGAATTAAGTTCAATCCGATTGGCTGATCCAATCAGCCAATCAGATTGAGCTCGCATTCTATTGGCTGTTCCGATCAGCCAATAGAATGCGAGCTCAATCTGATTGGCTAGTAGGCGTCGGGAGAAGAGGATGTTCCGCGTCGGAGGTCTGCAACATGGATCCGGAAGAAAGAAGATTGAAGATGCCGTTGATAGAAGACTTCATCCGGATCATGGACCTCTTCAGCTCCCGCTTGGATGAAGACTTCATCCGGATCATGGACCTCTTCAGCTCCCGCTTGGATGAAGACTTCAGCCGGATCATGGACCTCTTCAGCCCCCCGCTTGGGCTTGGATCAGGACATCGGAGGAGCTCTTCAGGACGGATCGGTGAACCTGGCAGGGTGAAGATAAGGTAGGAAGATCTTCAGGGGCTTAGTGTTAGGTTTATTTAAGGGGGGTTTGGGTTAGATTAGGGGTATGTGGGTGGTGGGTTGTAATGTTGGGGGGGATTGTATGTTTTTTTTTACAGGCAAAAGAGCTGAATTCTTTGGGGCATGCCCCGCAAAGGGCCCTGTTCAGGGCTGGTAAGGTTAAAGAGCTTTGAACTTTAGTAATTTAGAATAGGGTAGGGCATTTTTTTATTTTGGGGGGCTTTGTTATTTTATTAGGGGGCTTAGAGTAGGTGTAATTAGTTTAAAATTGTTGTAATATTTTTCTTATTTTTGTAAATATTTTTTTATTTTTTGTAACTTAGTTCTTTTTTATTTTTTGTACTTTAGCTAGTTTATTTAATTGTATTTATTTGTAGGAATTGTATTTAATTAATTTATTGATAGTGTAGTGTTAGGTTAATTGTAGGTAATTGTAGGCAGTTTATTTAATTAATTTATTGATAGTGTAGTGTTAGGTTTAATTGTAACTTAGGTTAGTATTTATTTTACAGGTAAATTTGTAATTATTTTAACTATTTTAGCTATTAAATAGTTCTTAACTATTTAATAGCTATTGTACCTGGTTAAAATAAATACAAAGTTACCTGTAAAATAAATATAAATCCTAAAATAGCTATAATATAATTATAATTTATATTGTAGCTATATTAGGATTTATTTTACAGGTAAGTATTTATCTTTAAATAGGAATAATTTATTTAATAAGAGTTAATTAATTTCGTTAGATGTAAATTATATTTAACTTAGGGGGGTGTTAGTGTTAGGGTTAGACTTAGCTTTAGGGGTTAATACATTTATTAGAATAGCGGTGAGCTCCAGTCGGCAGATTAGGGGTTAATAAGTGTAGGCAGGTGGAGGCGACGTTGAGGGGGGCAGATTAGGGGTTAATAAATATAATATAGGGGTCGGCGGTGTTAGGGGCAGCAGTTTAGGGGTACATAAGGATAACGTAGGTGGCGGCGCTTTGCGGTCGGCAGATTAGGGGTTAATAAGTGTAGGTAGGTGGAGGCGACGTTGTGGGGGGCAGGTTAGGGGTTAATAAATATAATACAGGGGTCGGCGGTGTTAGGGGCAGCAGATTAGGGGTACATAAGGATAACGTAGGTGGCGGTCGGCAGATTAGGGGTTAAAAAAAATTATTCGAGTGTCGGCGATGTGGGGGGACCTCGGTTTAGGGGTACATAGGTAGTTTATGGGTGTTAGTGTACTTTAGAGTACAGTAGTTAAGAGCTTTATAAACCGGCGTTAGCCCAGAAAGCTCTTAACTACTGACTTTTTTCCTGCGGCTGGAGTTTTGTCGTTAGATGTCTAACGCTCACTTCAGAAACGACTCTAAATACCGGAGTTAGAAAGATCCCATTGAAAAGATAGGATACGCAATTTACATAAGGGGATCTGCGGTATGGAAAAGTCGCGGATGAAAAGTGAGCGTTAGACCCTATTTTGAGTGACTCCAAATACTGGCGGTAGCCTAAAACCAGCGTTAGGAGCCTCTAACGCTGGTTTTCACGGCTAACGCCAAACTCCAAATCTAGGCCTTAGTGTTTATTTTACAGGTAAGTATTTAGTTTTAAATAGGAATAATTTATTTAATGATAGTGTAGTGTTAGGTGTAATTGTAACTTAGGTTAGTTTTTATTTTACAGGTAAATTTGTCTTTATTTAAACTAGGTAGCTATTAAATAGTTAATAACTATTTAATAGCTATTGTACCTAGTTAAAATAAATTGAAATTTGCCTGTAAAATAAAAATAAATCCTAAAATAGATACAATATAATTATTATTTATATTGTAGCTATATTAGGGTTTATTTTACAGGTAAGTATTTAGTTTTAAATAGGATTAATTTAGTTAATAAGAGTTATAATATTTAGATGTATTTAATTAATATTTAAGTTAGGGAGGTGTTAGGGTTAGACTTAGGTTTAGGGGTTAATAATTTTATTATAGGTTGCGGCGGTATAGGGGGGGCAGGATAGGGGTTAATAAATTTATTATAGGTGGCGACGGTGTAAGGGGGCAGATTAGGGGTTAATGAGTTTAATATAGGTGGCGGCGGGGTCCGGGAGTGGCGGTTTAGAGGTTAAACAATTTATTTAGTTGCGGCGGGGTCCAGGATCGGCAGGATAGGGGTTAATACATTTATTATAGGTGGCGGTATAGGGGGGGCAGGATAGGAGTTACTAGGTATAATGTAGGTGGCAGTGGGCTCCGGGAGCGGCGGTTTAGGGGTTAATACATTTATTATAGTTGTGGCGGTGTCCAGGAGCAGCGGTTTAGGGGTTAATAACTTTATTTAGTTGCGGGGGGCTCCAGGGGCGCCGGTATAGGGGGTAGAACAGTGTAGTTTAGTGTAAGTGCTTAGTGACAGGCTAGCAATAAAGCTGGAAAAAAGCAGAAGAGCAGCGAGATCGGATGAGTGATAACTATCACAGTCCGCTGCTCATCGCCCCGTACTTGGTGCGCGGCTTTTTGACAGCTTTATTGATAACTTTGGCGAGATTATTCAGGTCAGCGGCGGCGATGGTAGGCGAGCTTAGGCGGGCGTATTGGGGCCGGCGATGGCAGGTAAGTAGACACGTTGATAACTAGAGGCCTAAGAAATCACACCTAGCTAATCTTCTAAACAACCAATCTATCAGAGCAATTCAAAGGCTTAACGCACAGTACTACATATACGCAAACAAACCCAGAGAAAGATGTAAGGCATCCACGATTCCCTCTATTCTAAAACCAAATGGCACCCCACGTCCCACCCACAACATATAGCGGATATATTTGCGGACTATTACGGGACACTTTATGATGGCAAAAAAGTACAGAGGTCACCAACTTTAACATCCTACACCTCAAAATTTTTAGAGGAAGCCAACTTACACCCCTATTGAAAGAAGACAGTGATACCCTTAATGCCCCAATCAGGAGCATAGAAGTTATGGCGGTCATAAAAGATCTCAAGACGGGAAAAGCGGCGGGCCCGACGGGTTTGCTGGTGAATATTA
Source organism: Bombina bombina (assembly GCF_027579735.1). Classification (NCBI taxonomy): domain Eukaryota; kingdom Metazoa; phylum Chordata; class Amphibia; order Anura; family Bombinatoridae; genus Bombina; species Bombina bombina. Next base: position 953,100,640 of record NC_069501.1, on the reverse strand, counting down.
TAAAACGTTTAAAGAGATTTTATTACCCCACCTCACTGATTTCTATAATTTTGTCTTAGAAGGCCAAACTATCCAAAATGAATTATTACAAGCCAAGATTGTGGTGATCCCAAAGCCTGGTAAAAATCATAAACTATGCCCTAGTTATCACCCCATTTCACTCATAAACCAAGACTTGAAAATTCTAACCAAAATCCTAGCTAATAGATTAAAACATATTCTTCCAACACAAGTCCATCCGGATCAGGTAGGATTTGTCAAAGATAGAGAGGCTCCGGATAATGTGTTAGACGGATGATCGATATTGTGGACTATGTGGGTAGGGAACGAGTGCCTTCTCTGCTCCTCTCCTTGGACGCGGAGAAGGCATTCAACAGGATTGACTGGGAATGCATGAGGTCAGTTTTGGTCCGGATGGGATTTGGGGGTGCCATTATTGAAGCATTGGAAGTGATTTACTCCACCCCCTCAGCCAAGGTTTCTATTTCTGGGTATGAATCTAAGAGCTTCCCCATACTAAATGGAACGAGGCAGGGATGCCCATTGTCCCCCTCATTTTAGGACTCTGTATAGAACCCCTAGCTGCTACAATCAGATCATCACCCGACATTTCAGGGGTAGTGATCAATAACCACGAATATAAATTAACACTTTTTGCTGATGATATCCTCTTGACATTGTCTAAGCCTTTAATCTCCCTACCTAATTTATACAAACTCCTGGACCAATTTTCTCAAATTTCAGGGTACAAGATCAACCTCGACAAATGTGAAGCATTACCACTATGTCTCCCTCAACACACTAAGAAAACTATAGAGGTTAACTTTGATTTGAAGTGGGCCTCATACTCTCTGAAATACTTAGGAATTCATTTAACTGCCCAAGTCCATCAGCTATATAAATATAACTTTGAACCCATGTATAAAGAAATAAGGAAAAACATTAATAAATGGAAGACATACACATTCTCATGGCTGGGTAGACTCTCAGTGATAAAGATGACCATTCTACCCCGATTATTGTACCTATTTAGATATCTCCCCATAAAGGTCCCGATCTCTGATTTAAAGTTACTACAAGCAGAACTAGTGACATATATTAGAGCGAAAAAGATGGCAAGAATCTCATCCACACTCATTACAAGACACCGAAATTGGGGTGGGGAGTGGGAGCTCCCAATCTGCTGGAATACTACAAAGCAGCAAGGCTAGCACAGACAACACTCTTGGGGGAATCACCAGGGGGGTTCTTTGGACCCAATTGGAAGCAAATATGAGGGGATCTACCCACCCGGACAACATTCTGTGGAGTGTACATCCTTCGGATGGCACTTCGGAGAGAAGCAAATCTCTTACATTAGATAGTACCACACACATTTGGTCTATGCTAACAAGACAACAGAAACTATTGGCTCCCCAGACTTCGATGTGTCCAATCAGATACCTCCTCCCTAGAGAATCACAAAAATTGTAGATAAATGGGCGAATAAGGGGTTATACAGGGTAGCAGACTGGGTAATCGGTAGAAAACCCAAGACCTTCACCCAAATACAGGATCACCTGGGCCCATTGAAACTTCATTGGTTCCAATACCTACAAATTAACTCAACAATCCACCACTACACTAAGAACTCACAATTTGTTGAGCCTACGGTCCTAGAGCTCCTCCTGAAGGCACCACATAGACCCAAAAGAGCAATATCTAGAATATATTTAGAAATTCAAACCCTAAACAACACAACCAAACCTGCAATACTCCTAAACTGGGAGACTGACTTGGATATATCTAAGGATAAAGATTGGTGGGATGACATCTATCACTCAGCTTGCAAAGGTCTCCTGAGTGCGGACTTGAGAGAAAACACAGTCAAAACCATGTTCAGATGGTATTTGACTCCAACTAAGACATATCATATGTCTCCAACTAACACTAGATTATGTTACAGGGCTTGTGGGGATGTGGGCTCATATCGACACATGTGGTGGGATTGGGACATTATAAAGCCGGCTTGGGTCAAATTATCTTCCTTACTTTGCTCTGTCCTAGAAGCACCAATTCAACTTTCGCTCTCCCAAGCTCTTCTACACGAAAAATTGCCCAGATTCAACAAACATATAAATATATTCATTAAGATATCCTGTATGGTTACTAGAACCTGCATAGCAAAGTATTGGAAAACCAAAGCTCCCCCTTGGGAGGAAGTAAAGAATAAGTTATCCCTAATGTTTCAAATGTATGAGTCAGCCGCTAAAATCTTAGATACGCAAGCCCAGTTTGAAAAAGTCTTGTTCTACTGGATTCTAAAAGAAGCCGCAAACTAATTGAGACTTCTGAAAGACGCAAGGTCTCTACACTAATACATCCATAGGATAGCAGTCTTGGAATCTCTTATATTTCACTCATGTTCAACTTACACTAACTACTGATTTGTAGAATTGTCTGTTTTTAATTTTTTCTTTTCTTTATGTTATGTATGTTCTTTTGCCTTATTTTTTTCTTTTAATTTTCTATGGATTAGGTGACAAGGTTTGTTATATTTATATTAGAGACAACGCAATTACACTTCTAGATTCTGCTGAACGCTTTAGTAAGCAGGTAAAATCCCCACTTTGTTCCGACACTTCCTTGGGACTCTTGCCGGAGCCGAGCGTTATACTAAATCTCTTTGGGAAGTAGCTTTTCAAAATCTTGTTATGGACATTACTCATCCCTTATTAAGAGATAACTTGAAATTGTCAAATGTCACATATTCTGTATGTTATCTCTCATACTAACGCCTAGATTTAGAGTTTGGCGTTAGCCGTCAAAACCAGCATTAGAGGCTCCTAACGCTGGTTTTGGGCTACTGCTGGTATTTAGAGTCAGTCAGGAAAGGGTCTAACGCTCACTTTGCAGCCGCAACTTTTCCATACCGCAGATCCCCCTACGCCATTTGCGTATCCTATCTTTTCAATGGGATCTTTCTAACGCTGGTATTTAGAGTCGTGGCTGAAGTGAGCGTTAGAAATCTAACGACAAAACTCCAGCCGCAGAAAAAAGCCAGGAGTTAAGAGCTTTCTGGGCTAATGCCGGTTCATAAAGCTCTTAACTACTGTGCTCTAAAGTACACTAACACCCATAAACTACCTATGTACCCCTAAACCGAGGTCCCCCCACATCGCCGCCACTCTATTAATTTTTTTAAACCCCTATCTGCCGACCGCACACCGCCGCCACCTACATTATCCCTATGTACCCCTAATCTGCTGCCCCTAACACCGCCGACCCCTATATTATATTTATTAACCCCTAATCTGCCAGCCCCAACGTTGCCTCCACCTACCTACAATTATTAACCCCTAATCTGCCAACTGGACCTCACCGCTACTCTAATAAATGTATTAACCCCTAAAGCTAAGTCTAACCCTAACACCCCCCCTAAGTTAAATATAATTTAAATCTAATGAAATAAATTAACTCTTATTAAATAAATTATTCCTATTTAAAGCTAAATACTTACCTGTAAAATAAACCCTAATATAGCTACAATATAAATTATAATTATATTGTAGCTATTTTAGGATTAATATTTATTTTACAGGCAATTTTGTATTTATTTTAACTAGGTACAATAGCTATTAAATAGTTAATAACTATTTAATAGCAACCTAGTTAAAATAATTACAAAATTACCTGTAAAATAAATCCTAACCTAAGTTACAATTAAACCTAACACTACACTATCAATAAATTAATTAAATAAAATACCTACAATTATCTACAATTAAACCTAACACTACACTATCAATAAATTTATTAAATACAATACCTACAAATAAAAACAATTAAATAAACTAACTAAAGTACAAAAAATAAAAAAAGAACTAAGTTACAAAAAAATAAAAAAATATTTACAAACATTAGAAAAATATTACAACAATTTTAAGCTAATTACACCTACTCTAAGCCCCCTAATAAAATAACAAAGCCCCCCAAAATAAAAAAAATACCCTACCCTATTCTAAAATTAAAATAGAAAAGCTCTTTTACCTTACCAGCCCTTAAAAGGGCCTTTTGCGGGGCATGCCCCAAAGAATTCAGCTATTTTGCCTGGAAAAAAAAACATACAATACCCCCCCCCCAACATTACAACCCACCACCCACATACCCCTAATCTAACCCAAACCCCCCTTAAATAAACCTAACACTAAGCCCCTGAAGATCTTCCTACCTTATCTTCACCACGCCGGGTATCACCGATCGGTCCAGGCTCCGATGTCTTGATCCAAGCCCAAGCGGGGGCTGAAGACGTCCATCCTCCGGCTGAAGTCTTGATCCAAGCCCAAGCGGGGGCTGAAGACGTCCATCCTCCGGCTGAAGTCTTGATCCAAGCGGCGGCTGAAGAAGTCCATCATCGGGCAGAAGTCTTCATCCTATCCGGGCAGAAGAGGAGATCCGGACCGGTAGACATCTTCATCCAAGCGGCATCTTCTATCTTCTTCCATCCGATGATGAGCGGCTCCATCTTCAAGACCTCCGGCGCGGATCCATCCTCTTCTTCCGACGTCCTAAAACAGAATGAAGGTTCCTTTAAGGGACGTCATCCAAGATGGCGTCCCTCGAATTCCGATTGGCTGATAGGATTCTATCAGCCAATCGGAATTAAGGTAGGAAAATTCTGATTGGCTGATGGAATCAGCCAATCAGATTCAAGTTCAATCCGATTGGCTGATCCAATCAGCCAATCAGATTGAGCTCACATTCTATTGGCTGATCGGAACAGCCAATAGAATGTGAGCTCAATCTGATTGGCTGACGTCTTCAGCCCCCGCTTGGGCTTGGATCAAGACTTCAGCCGGAGGATGGATGTCTTCAGCCCCCGCTTGGGCTTGGATCAAGACATCGGAGCCTGGACCGATCGGTGATACCCGGCGTGGTGAAGATAAGGTAGGAAGATCTTCAGGGGCTTAGTGTTAGGTTTATTTAAGGGGGGTTTGGGTTAGATTAGGGGTATGTGGGTGGTGGGTTGTAATGTTGCGGGGGGTATTGTATTTTTTTTTTACAGGCAAAAGAGCTGAATTCTTTGGGACATGCCCCACACAATAGGCCCTTTTAAGGGCTGGTAAGGTAAAACTGCTTTTCTATTTTAATTTTAGAATAGGGTAGGGCATTTTTTTATTTTGAGGGGCTTTGTTATTTTATTAGGGGGCTTAGAGTAGGTGTAATTAGCTTAAAATTGTTGTAATATTTTTCTAATGTTTGTAAATATTTTTTTATTTGTAACTTAGTTCTTTTTTATTTTTTGTACTTTAGTTATTTAATTGTATTTATTTGTAGGTATTGTATTTAATTAATTTATTGATAGTGTAGTGTTAGGTTTAATTGTAGATAATTGTAGGTATTTTATTTAATTAATTTATTGATAGTGTAGTGTTAGGTTTAAGTGTAACTTAGGTTAGGATTTATTTTACAGGTAATTTTGTAATTATTTTAACTAGGTAGCTATTAAATAGTTATTAACAATTTAATAGCTATTGTACCTTGTTAAAATAAATACAAAGTTGCCTGTAAAATAAATATTAATCCTAAAATAGCTACAATATAATTATAATTTATATTGTAGCTATATTAGGATTTATTTTACAGGTAAGTATTTAGCTTTAAATAGGAATAATTTATTTAATAAGAGTTAATTTATTTCGTTAGATTTAAATTATATTTAACTTAGGGGGGTGTTAGGGTTAGACTTAGCTTTAGAGGTTAATACATTTATTAGAGTAGCGGCGAGGTCCGGTCGGCAGATTAGGGGTTAATAATTGTAGGTAGGTGGAGGCGACGTTGGGGGCGGCAGATTAGGGGTTAATAAATATAATATAGGGGTCGGCGGTGTTAGGGGCAGCAGATTAGGGGTACATAGGGATAATGTAGGTTGCGGCGGTGTAGGGAGCGGCAGATTAGGGGTTAAAAAAAATATGCAGGGGTCAGCGATAGCGGGGCAGCAGATTAGGGGTTAATAAGTGTAAGGTTAGGGGTGTTTAGACTCGGGGTTCATGTTAGGGTGTTAGGTGCAGACTTAGGAAGTGTTTTCCCATAGGAAACAATGGGGCTGCGTTAGGATCTGAACGCTGCTTTTTTGCAGGTGTTAGGTTTTTTTTCAGCTCAAACTGCCCCATTGTTTCCTATGGGGGAATCGTGCACGAGCATGTTTTTGAAGCTGGCCGCGTCCATAAGCACCGCTGGTATTGAGAGTTGCAGTGGTGGTAAATTATGCTCTACGCTCCTTTTTTGGAGCCTAACGCAGCCATTCTGTGAACTCTAAATACCAGCGGTATTTAAAAGGTGCGGGGAAAAAAAAGCCAGCGTTAGCTATGCAGGTCGTTACCGACAAAACTCTAAATCTAGCCGTAAGTTTGTAATTAAATACCAATTTGTCAATAAAAAAGATTTAAACATAAAAAGACAGGCAATCTCCCCATTAATCACGTTTTAACTCCTTTAAAAGAAAAACAATGAAACTGGAAATGTATTTGTTTAAAGAGACATGGAAGTGATGCTCATGCACAGTACTACATGAACAGTACCCTTTAGTCAGTCAGTCTTCTATGAAATGAAGTAGCTAGTCACTTAAGTCCATTTCCACTTCTAATATATATATTTATTTCCTAGCCTTTTTTTAAAGGGTTATTATATCACCAAAGCTACATTTCTATTTATTATTATCAGCTTTGAAACTAATAATCTATTTTTAGTTAAAGTTTTCTAATTATCTATTAATGTTCTATTAAACAGAAGTGAGTGTGATTTGAGTAATTTTTCCTATTTATTACAGAAGAGAGTGTGACCTTCTCAGGTAGATAAGGGGTTAAGGGGGATTTTAGTGTTGATTTAAAATAATTACTTATGTTACAGCAGCTAACAGGTGGATGGATTTGTGTGGCTTTTGCTATGCTTGAGCACACTTATAAAGTACTGCAGGCCAGTATCAGAAGTTGTTGTTGCATTGTTACATGACTGATGTACTTTATATGATTTTAATACTACTATATTATTTTCTGTTGTGGTTTAATCTGTTCACTTAAAGCTCTCATTAAATACAATTAATTTGTCTCCAGGGCCTGTCTGGCATTCAGTACCACATATTATATAGTTATGCGCGTAAGTCATTAACTATCTACTAATTTGCTGACTCAAAAACAAGTTTGGTATGTACTAGAGTGTTTGTGTTTCCTGGCACAAGAGCACAGACTGTATTCTGTAATGCTGTGTGATGTGTTATTTAAAGGGACACTAAAGACAAAATTAAACTTTCATGATTCAGATAAAGCATTCTGTTTTTATTTACACCCTTTATGAGGCACTATCTCCTACTGAGTATGTGCAAGAGTTTACAATGTATACATATATGCATCTGTCATTGGCTGATGGGTGTCACGTGATACAAGGGGCTACCAAATTAAAGGACTTTTTTTGTTTGTTAAAAAAACATATATTGCTGATTCAAAATTCAGATATAGGGGCCGATTTATCAAGCTTGAAGCCCGTTGTTGCCGGCGAATCTGAAGGCTCGCCGGAAACAGAAGTTATGAAGCAGCAGTCTAAAGACCACTGCTCCATAACTTGTCCGCCTGCTCTGAGGCCGCGGACAGAAATCAACCCGATCGAATGCGATCTTGTTGATTGACACCCCCTGCTAGCAGACGAATTTACCTCTAATGCACTTTTAGTTATGATACCTACAGACATACAGAGAAGAAATCATATGGTTATTGAAAATGTTTTACATCATATATGATGTAGTTATCTGAAGATGATCACTTATCACAACTAACATTCCATTTATCTAAAACATTTTATAATGTACAGTAAATATTTGTTGTGAAGTGTAACAGATTTTCTTACATAAATATTCTGGTGGCATTAATTAGAACTGGCCTAAATGTTTTCCTTAGAGCAAATGTATCTGACTACTGGGTTATGTCCCCCTATGCTTGTCACCTTGCTAATGTCAAAATACAGTGTAAAAAAGCCTGTAAAGCAGCACATGCTCAGTGCGCAGTAGATGTTTTCAGCTTTATTTTGTGTGTGTGCAGTGTTTGGACAAGAGGCTAGTAGTCAAAAAGTAAATTGATCTAGAAATTTAAAATAGGGCAGATATTTATTTTTAATTTTTTAATTTTTAGATTTATTAAAGGGCCATTAAATATAGTAGCATAGCATATAGTAGTATAGCATAACCAACAGGTACATAATACAAATACTATGCAATGACACATCCATCAGCCAATCACAAACTTATATAGTTTAAACTGTGAACGCTGGCACATGCTCAGTAGTAGCTGGTGCCTCAGAAAGTGTAAACACTGTGCACAATTTGATAATGGAAGTAAATTGGAAAGTACTTTAGTGTCCCTTTAAAAGCACTAGCACATCCTTTATCAAATATCAAACTGAGGTACATGACATATTCAATTCCCTCATGCTACTGCTACACCTAATAACAATGCATCTCCTTATCTAGAAACATCAGCACATGCATTATATAATGTTTTTGTTAAATGTGAATCACAATTTTGGAGGGGTTTCTTGGAAAAAAATAATGGTTATAAAAAAAGTAGAAACAATTGTCAGACGGTTCTTTAAAGAGACCAGAAAGCCGGTAGTGTTCTTAAGAAGTTCAGTAGCTCTTGGGTAATACCCAGGGTTTGAAACTCTGGCATTTACCTATCAGACTTTCCTGCTGGGGTAAGGGGTTTTCTTTGTCCAAAAGAAAGATGTCACCTTACATCCACTTAAAAGGCAAACATAACCTTAATGTTAATAAAATCACAAAGCCTTGCTATCCACTTTCACAGGTATATGGACTATTTGACTGCTTTTGCTTTGCTTTTGCTTAACCACCATTTTTACTAATCAAATCTCTGAGGAATATATAATCTTATGTGATTTTGTAAGCAAGATAAGTAGAAGACAAACTGACATAAAATAGAAAGGAGAAGCACTTAACTGGGGATAGACAGAGCTCAGTAGCTTGCCCTATGGGATAGTGTGCGCCTAGGGTGCAGCCTCTTTAAGACCACTTGCGCATTTCAGAGAAGATAACTTTTCTACAGTGTATCAGTATGATGCCATTCATATGGTCAGTCATCCTTAAAATAGCACAAAATTCTCTTCACACTTCTATCCATGATCTCTCAACGTTCTCTTCTGGCTCTCACAAAAACACTGGTTCTTTCCCTAAGACACAGCATCCATCGCTGCTCTATCACATTGGGTGCTCCACTTCATTCACACTACAAGATCTGGGTTGGTTTAGGCATATTACTTTCTCTTCACTGCACCTTTCATCAAATACACCCCATCTCTTCCCTCAAATTGTCTTACTTTGAAACTCACATGATTAGTATATTCTCTCCCCACTCTCTATGGATATTAGTTACATATTACCACTTGTTTTCCCAATTTCTTGCTCACTTTGCTGCCTGGCAATCCTATTTCCTTTCCCCCGAGACATCTGCCCTTATTTTTTTGTGGTTTCAACCTCCCTATTGACAGTCCCACTAAACAAAGTTTCTTCAGCTCACATCCTCTTAAGGTCTGTCACAATTGACTGACTTTCCTACTCACAAAGATGGACACTCACTTGATCTGCTCTTCAGCCATCAATGTACTCTCTTACACCTAACAAATTCCCCTATTCTTCTTTCTGACCATCATCTCCACAAAGGCAGCATCACAACTCACCATCAAATTCCTCAAAAGCATTAGATTTGCAACATTTCTTAAACTCCCTTAAACTTCTGCTCTCCTCCATCTCCACTGTATCCTATCGAGGCCTATAAATATGGTACTTAAACTTCACTCTTACATCAGTCTTTGACAATTTGATCCCTCCTGCTCTAGCTAGTAAATCACACACTTATCCTCAACCCTGATATACTCTTCTGACACGCTACCTATCCATATATTCCTGTACTGCTGTCAGTTATTTGAGAAAGTCTCAGAGTTCTTCTGACTTTCTTAATTACAAGTTAATCTTACACTCCTAATTCTCTGCTTCCAACCTCTTTAAGCAGGATCACTTTTCTAAACGTGTTACCAAAAAAATAAAGCGCAAAAAGAGAAGATTCAAGTGTAATTATTAAACACCATAAAAAGCGCAATAAGTGTGTATCTACTCACCAGAGTTATATAGTAAACATACCTTTATTTGATAAACAAGTGATAAAAACAAGTCTGCATCCGTACACAGCCCCCGGCAAACAAACAGCTGATGGCTGGAAGATCTTATACGGCAGGATGCAACCTGCGGCGGGGTATCCAGATTCACGGCCCTCAGTCAGTCAACTTTGTTCCTGGTGCTCCTGACGGATATGTGAACCCCAACGCGTTTCCCCCGGTACTCGCCGGGCTTTATCAAGGGGATATATTGTCCAGATACTACTGAGGGCGGTGAATCCGGATACCCCGCCGCTGGTTGCATCCTGCCGTATAAGATCTTCCAGCCATCAGCTGTTTGTTTGCCGGGTGCTGTGTACGGATGCAGACTTGTTTTTATCACTTGTGTATCAAATAAAGGCATTTTTACTATATAACTCTGGTGAGTAGATACACACTTATTGCGCTTTTTATGGTGTTTAATAATTACACATGAATCTTCTTTTTTTGCGCTTTATTTTTTTGGTAACACGTTTGGATCCTGGATCTCATAATCTCTTGAGAAAAAAGGGATTTAAAGGAGCAGCAAAGAGAAAGATAGCAACAAAAAGACATTGGAAGCTAACAGTACCTGGAGTAAAAGCAACATTCCACTTTATTTGAAAATTAAAGGTAGTTTCTTTGGCACAACTTTAACTTTGAGTATATCCACTGGTTTGTGGAGGACTTTGCCGCATATATACATACATTTGTGAAAACCTATTATCATCACTTTTTTATTAGGTATATCATATATCAATATATTGCATTGTATTGGGTGGAATATCAGATCCTAGCGCTGAATAGTTCTGCTGTGTTCTAGGATCACTTTTCTATTCTTATATCTAGGGGTAGTTTTATTATACAGGGGATGCTGCATTCTATGGAAGTCCGCTGCTCCTTACTCTTCCCGATCCGATTGGGATTATTGACATCCCCTGCTAGCAGCCGATTGGCCGAAAGTGTGCAGGGGGTGGCATTGCACAAGCATTTCACAAGAAGTGCTTTTCCAATGTTTTTAGCGAGATTGAGCGGACATGATTTGTCCGCTTGACCTATGATAAATCTACCCCCTAGTCTTTACTCAAACCCAAAACATCTGTTCTCCCCTTTCAATTACTTTCTGTGGCCATCCACTTCTCTTATAACCACTTTCTTCTCAGCTTAAAAAAATTGCTATCCACCTCAAAAACAAAATAGAATCCATCTGAAATAAAATAATCTCTCACCACACAAGCGATTGCAACCACTCTCAACCATTCACAAATATTGAAAGCTCAGCTACTTTGCCCCTTTTACAGAGGATAACATTTCTAAACTAATATCCTCTTTCCACCTCACTACATGTCTCCTCAATCCCATTTCCTTACAACTACTGACCTCCCTCTCACATATTCCTATCCTCACATATATTTTCAATGTCTACCTCTTTCATCCCTTAAACAGCAGCTAGTCACACCTATTGTCAAAAAACTTATCTTGTTCCAGCATCTCCTCCAACTGCCCCTTCCCCCCCCACTACCTTTTGCTTCAAAACTTCTCAGAATGCTAGTATATAATTGTCTATCACATTTCCTCATATCAAACTAATTTCTTGATCCCTTGCAAACTTTATTTTGTCCCCCAACACTACACAGAGTCAAAATTGACTAAGATCTTTAATTCACTCCTCGCAACCAGTCCTATTCTTTCCATTTTCATCCTTAACCCCTTAAGGACCAAGGCCATTTTTCAATTTCTTTCCCTTAAGGACCAGGGCTATTTTTACATTTCTGCGGTGTTTGTGTTTAGCTGTAATTTTCCTCTTACTCATTTACTGTACCCACACATATTATATACTGTTTTTCTCGCCACTAAATGGACTTTCTAAAGATACTATTATTTTCATCATATCTTTAATTTAATAATTTATTATTAAAAATATTATAAAATATGAGGAAAAAATGGAAAAAAACACTTTTTCTAACTTTGACCCATCAAAATCTGTTACACATCTACAACCACCAAAAAACACCCATGCTAAATAGTTTCTAAATTTTGTCCTGAGTTTAGAAATACCCAATGTTAACATGATCTTTGCTTTTTTTGCAAGTTATAGGGAAATAAATACAAGAAGCACTTTGCTATTTCAAAACCACTTTTTTTCAAAATGAGCGCTAGTTACATTGGAACCCTGATATCTGTCAGAAATACCTGAATATCCCATGACATGTATATATATTTTTTTAGAAGACATCCCAAAGTATTGATCTAGGCCCATTTTGGTATATTTCATGCCACCATTTCACCGCCAAATGCGATCAAATAAAAAAAAATGTTCACTTTTTCACAAACTTTAGGTTTCTCACAGAAATTATTTACAAACAACTTATGCAATTATGGCATAAATGGTTGTAAATGCTTCTCTGGGATCCCCTTTGTTCAGAAATAGCAGACTTATATGGCTTTGGCGTTGCTTTTTGGTAATTAGAAGGCTGCTAAATGCCACTGTGCACCACACGTGTTTTATGCCCAGCAGTGAAGGGGTTAATTAGGGAGCATGTAGGGAGTTTGTAGAGTTAATTTTAGCTTAAGTGTAGTGTATTAGACAACCCAAAGTATTGATCTAGGCCCATTTTGGTATATTTAATGCCACCATTTCACCTCCAAATGCGATCAAATTTAAAAAAAACTATTTTTTTCTCGCAATTTTAGGTTTCTCACTGAAATTATTTACAAACAGCTTGTGCAATTATGGCACAAATGGTTGTAAATGCTTCTCTGGGATCCCTTTGTTCAGAAATAGCAGACATATATGACTTTGGCGTTGCTTTCTGGTAATTAGAAGGCCGCTAAATGCTGCTGCGCATCACACGTGTATTATGGCTAGCAGTGAAGGGGTTAATTAAGTAGCTTGTAGGGAGCTTGCAGGGTTAATTTTAGCTTTAGTGTAGAGCTCAGCCTCCCACCTGACACATCAGACCCCCTGATCCCTCCCAAACAGCTCCCTTCCCTCTCCCACCCCACAACTGTCCCCGCCATCTTAAGTACTGGCAGAAAGTCTGCCAGTACTAAAATAAAAAGGTTTTTTAAAAAAAAAAAAAATTTTTTTTAGCATATTTACATATGCTGTGGTGTAGCATCCCCCTTAGCCCCCAACCTCCCTGATCCCCCCCAAAACAGCTCTCTAGCCCTCCCGATCTGCCTTATTGGGGGCCATCTTGGGTACTGGCAGCTGTCTGCCAGTACCCAGTTTGCAAAAAAAAAGTAGTTTTTTTTTTTTTTTTTTTTCTTTAGTGTAGCTTCCCCCCCACAGACCAACCCCCACCACCTGCCTGATCTTTTTTTTTTTTATTCCCTTTTTTAAAAAATTTGTACACCAAATTTTTCTGTAGTGTAGCGGTTCCCACCCGCTCCCTCCCCGTGCACACGCCCGTCCCAGCCCTCCCGTGTCTGTGCGCGCCCCCGGACATCCCCGCCCACGATCCCGCCCCCCTCCACATCACCGATCATCATCGATGGCCGCCACCCGCCTCCCACACAGGCTCCCACCCACCAACGATACCGGCCATTGATGTCCGGTGCAGAGAGGGCCACAGAGTGTCTCTCTCTGCATCGGATGGCCAAGGGGTGTTATTGCAGGATGCATACATATATTTTTGCATATTGCAGGATGCAGACATATATGACTTTGGCGTTGCTTTCTGGTAATTAGAAGGCCGCTAAATGCAGCTGCGCATCACACGTGTATTATGGCTAGCAGTGAAGGGGTTAATTAGGTAGTTTGTAGGGAGCTTGCAGGGTTAATTTTAGCTTTAGTGTAGAGATTAGCCTCCCACCTGACACATCAGACCCCCTGATCCCTCCCAAACAGCTCCCTTCCCTCCCCCACCCCACAATTGTCCCCGCCATCTTAAGTACTGGCAGAAAGTCTGCCAGTACTAAAATAAAAGTTTTTTTTTTAAAATTGTTTTAATTTTTTTAGCATATTTACATATGCTGTGGTGTAACATCCCCCTTAGCCCCCAACCTCCCTGATCCCCCCCAAAACAGCTCTCTAGCCCTCCCCATCTGCCTTATTGGGGGCCATCTTGGGTACTGGCAGCTGTCTGCCAGTACCCAGTTTGCAAAAAAAAGTAGTTTTTTTTGTTTGTTTTTTTCTGTAGTGTAGCTTCCCCCCCCCCCCCCCCACAGACCAACCCCCACCACCTGCCTGATCTTTTTTTAAAAATTTGTACACCAACTTTTTCTGTAGTGTAGCGGTTCCCACCCGCTCCCTCCCCGTGCACGCGCCCGTTCCCACCCTCCCGTGTTCGTGCACGCCCCCGGACATCCCCGCCCACGATCCCGCCCCCCTCCACATCACCGATCATCATCGATGGCCGCCACCCTCCTCCCACCCACCAACGTTACCGGCCATCGATGTCCAGTGCAGAGAGGGCCACAGAGTGGATGGTCAAGGGGTGTTATTGCAGGATGCCTCGATATCGAGGCATCACTGCAATAACCGGAAAGGTTGTATACCCCCTTTGTTTATAGCGCTGCGGAATCTGTTGGCGCTCTACAAATACCTGATAATAATAATAAAATAATAATCTACCTTGGTGATATCATAATTTTCTTGAACTTTATAACAATATCATATCAGTCTGATATGATAACTTTTTATATGTTAAGTTTGGAAGGGTGTCTTTGAAAAGGATAAGCCTTCCATGGCTTTAATACCTCTTACCATAGTCTGAAGGGGAGTACAACCAAACATACAGATTATTTTTGCTGCCCTTTAATCTCAACACTATCCATTGTTTAGGATTTTTTTTTTTTTTTTACATCAAAGTTTTTTATTGAGGGAAAAAGGTAAACATAAATCGAAGACAGTGCATCCGACATAGATTCACAGCATAGTATAATATCAGTATAGATATGTAAGGAACAATAAAACAAAGCAACATCTTATACACAAATAACATAGCTAATGTCAGAAGCTCTGCTCCTATCCATCTGAGTCTAGGGACTATCGGACCCTCAATTCGTTTTTTATTTATTTTTCTTGTTAGTGACTTGCAGCCCCGTCTCAGGGGGGCTGCGGGGTACTATCATATGTTCGAGTTTGGAAAAGAAACAGGATCATGTTGACCTGGCATATCGATTATATCTCTTCAGTCTCTTGCACATAGAAATAACCAGAGTAGAGGGAGAAGGAAGTAAGCCAAGAAGAGAAAAAGATGAACTAGGAAGGCAAGGGGGGGAGAAAAAAAAAAAAAAAAAAGTGTATATATAGAAAGAGTTCCTGCTTCCAGTAGTCTCTTTGTACTTATCATTGGATCTGTATCCAATCAGACCATATCTCCCAATAGTCTTCCATTCGGTCGAGTGAACTATATACCGATTTCTCCATTGTTGCCAGAAATTGCACAGTTTCGCAGACAGCAGGTAGCGAAGGTGGCTCCAGTTGCTTCCATGCTCTAGCAATGCACAATTTTGTGGCAGAGATGATGTATATCAACAGTTGCTTATTGTATTTAGATAGTCCGGCATCAAACACATGAAAGACAACACATTGGGGAGTTAAGGTTACAGAAAGGTTCATGGAGTGGAGTAAGGTCTCCACATCTCGCCAAAGAGGCATCAGCTTCGGACATTGCCACCATATGTGGAGGTCAGAACCTTCTCCACCACACTGTCTCCAGCATAACGGAGATGAGCCCGGAAGCATTTTGGACAGTTTAGTGGGTACTCTATACCATTTCAAAAGAAGTTTGATATAGCCTTCAAATATAGTAACGCAATGTAGTGTTTTTTTTGTTAGAATTATAGCCCTGTCAATATCGAGTTCAGAAAGTGTCTAGTTTAAGTCTCTGCACCACGTTTTAATCTGCCAAGGAAGACCCGTAGATTGGTCGTGGAGCAGAGCTCTATAATGAAAAGTAAGTGGCTTGTAACCTCCCAGTCCACTTTGCCACCTATGCTCCCATCTAGAGAGTTGTCTGAGGTTTCGTTTAGGGAAATCCCATGATTTTAGTAGGCTCAGTAACCTATGGCACTCAAATCTTAGCCACCGGGGGGGGGTCATTAAGTGAATTAATGATTTGTGAGATTGACATCAGAGAGTTGTTATAGTAAAAACATTCAGACACCGAATGTCGTTCGGTGTCCCAGAAATCAATATGAACGCCAGGCAGATTCCAAGTAAGGCCTCTCATCTGGTGTATTGGGGATGGGTGTGGAGCGATCTCAGAATGGTGTCTAAGGCTATGCCATAGGCTGATGTTTTGTTGAATAATAGGATTTGCAATTAATTTAGTTATGGACTTATAACTAGGGACCCATATGACGTCTGGGAGGTGTAAGTTTCGAGGGATAGACTTCTCCTCCAAACCATACCAGCCTGGTTTTTCTGCGCTGGGGCCCCAGGCAGCTATATGAGACAGTCTAGTTGCCTCATAGTATAGAAAAATATTTGGAAAGGCTACTCCCCCTTTAGCGTACTCTCTCTGCATAATCTTATGCCCAATCCTGGGTGTCTTTCCCTCCCAGACATAGTTAGTAAATATCTGGTGTATCTGTTGGAGTATGCTATGTGGAATATTGAGCGGAATACAGCGAAAGATGTATAAGGCCTTAGGAAGTAGAGACATTTTAACGGTGGCTACACGACCCAGCCAAGAGATTTCTTTGAAATCCCATCTGCGAGTTAAACTTTGTAGTTCTGCTAGTAGTGGGTCGAAGTTGAGTTTAATCACAGAACTAATGTCAGCACTTAGTTTTATACCCAAGTGTGTGAGGGACGAGGAGGACCACTGGAAATCATGACTGTTATGTAGAACAGTAAGTTGTTCTTCTGGGATATTAATACAGTATGCTTCAGTTTTAGTTACATTGACTTTATAAAAACTAAATCTGCCAAATTGTTCCAATAGTGAGAAGACCGAGGTAATTGAGGAGGTGGGATCCGTGAGAAGAATGGTGACATCGTCAGCATATAAGACAATTTTCTCCTCCCTGTCATTTACAGGGACGCCTTTGATTTGTGGGGAATCTCTTATGGCTTGTGCCAGAGGCTCCATTGCTAGGGCAAAGATCAAAGGGGACAGTGGACAACCCTGTCTAGTTCCATTTGAAATGTTAATTTTAGGGGAACAAAATCCCATGCCTCTCACCCTAGCACATGGATTAGAATATAATACCCTAATCATGTCAATTGCTTGTCGAGGGAACCCAAAGACCCTCAGCACCTCCCATAGATACTCCCATCTGACCCTGTCAAAGGCCTTCTCGGCGTCTAATGACAGGGCCATCAGGGGTATATTAGATATTTTGGCTTCAGTGAAGATATTTAATAATCTCCGGGTATTATCAGGACCTTGACGTCCTGGAACAAAGCCGACTTGGTCAACCTTAATCAAGGACGGAAGGAGGTGTGCAATTCTATCCGCAATTAATTTAGAATATAATTTGGTGTCTACGTTTAATAACGAGATGGGGCGAAAATTAGAACATAGTGAAGGATCTTTCCCGGGCTTGGGTATTGCAACAATAGTAGCTTCTAAATTTTCTGTAAGAATGTGGCCTTCTGATTTTACTTCATTAAAGACCTGGCTTAGTATTAGTTGTAACTTAGGGCGTAATTTTTTGTAGAACTGGCCCGTGAACCCATCTGGGCCCGGAGCTTTATTGTTCTTTATCTGCTTATTTGCCGTTTTAATTTCAGATACAGAGAAAGGTTCGATCAGCTTATTACCATCTGCTTCAGACAGTAGAGGTAGCTTTAAGGCTTGGAGGAAAGTAGATATATCATTAACTGACGCCATAATTGGTTTTTCAGCTTTTTCAATATTATAGAGGGTCTCGTAAAACACAGCAAAAGATTTGCCAATGTCATCCGGCGCGTACACCTTATGACCATTCTGGAGAAGATAAGGAATCCTTGAAGCTGCTGTTTGGTTTTTAAGTTTTTTTGCTAGCAAGGAATCCGCCTTGTTGCTCTTATAGTACATAGTCAGTTTAAATTTTGAGATAGCTTTTTTGATTCGCTCCAATTCCAGGGTCTTAATTTGGTCTTTTAGAGATGAAATGTCAGTGGACAGCACAGCAGAAGGAGTTTGTTTGTTTAGCTTCTCTTTTGTTCGAAGATCACATACTAATTTTCCTAGGGGAGCACCCCATTTTTTCCTTTGAGCTGACAATGTGGCTATGCAAAAGCCTCGAATGAACGCCTTTAAGGCAGCCCATCTGATTTGGTGAGAAGTTTGGCCTTCCGGATTATTCAATAGGAATTCCTTAACCTTGTCAGAGATTGTTTGTAAGAAGGTGTTGTCGTCCCAGAGGGATTTTGGAAATTTCCACATGGGCCTATTCGATGTAGAACTGCCTTCACTCAGTGAAAAGGATACCGCATCGTGGTCCGACCAAGAGCAACTATGAATCTGGGACTCTGAAATCTCATTCATGGTCCAAGAATCGACAAAAAAATGGTCTAAGCGGGAATAGGAGCCATGTGGGGTCGAAAAAAACGAATAATCTCTCGAGTCGGGGTGGCATGATCTCCAAACATCATATAATGAGAACTGATGTATAAGGTTGCGAAATTTGGAGGATGTATTTTTAGAGAACCTATCTATATCTTTACCATCTGGAAGTCGTCTATCAGTTGAGGGGTCCCATACCATGTTAAAGTCCCCTCCTAGTACTAGCTTCCCCTGCCTCAGCCTCTCAGCTAGATGCAGGACTCTCCGAAGGAATATTGATTGACCCTGATTTGGGGCATATATGTTGACAGGATATAAATGAGATTATTGATTTTACAAATCAGTATCAAAAATCGACCTTCAGGGTCACTCTCAACATGTATTTGGTGAAATGCCACCGTTTTGCTAATTAAAATAGATACACCTCTGCTTTTATCTTGATGAAGAGAGTGGAAGATCACTGGGTATTGCAAAAACTTAATTCTTGGGAGTTTGTCTGCCGCCCAGTGTGTCTCCTGTAGGAAGACCACATCGCTGCGGAGTTTCTTAAAGAAGTTATGAGATAAACTTCTTTTAGTGGGTATGTTTAGACCTTTTACATTTAAGGTCACAAAGCGAAGTTGAGATATCGTTTTCATGGGGAAAAAAAAAAAAAAAATATATGGGAGGGAGGGAGGGATAGAGTGAAGGATGAGAGGTTTCAGAGAGTAGGATAAGGGTCCGAGTAGGAATAAGTCAAAGAGAGAGACCAGGGAGATAAGATGGATCTCAGCTAAAGCTGGAGATAAAAAATAGTTACAAGTGCGCAGGTCAACACATCAAATTTAAAACCTCGGAAAGGGAATGAGTCAAAGGAATCTGTGTTCACTTGTTTACTTTTGGTAAACTGTGGTTTTACCCGGGGGGGGGGGTTGGCACTTGGCCTGCTGAAAGTACTCAGCAAATAGAACGACAGTCCGGGCCAGGGACAGTTTAGCTAATCTTAATAAAGAGAAGATAATATCTAAAGGTGTAAAGTTGTTGACCTCATTATTGGCAACACTGCAGGTCAATAAGTGAGTTATTTTATATAGGAAGGTTTAACCCTCTAGATTTCTGGGAGTAGGTAGTATTCTAGCAAATTTAGTCCCCCTAGGTATGTTTTATATTAAGGGGAGACGTTATCTAGACTTAGATAGATGCACAGCAAAATATTGTCTATATCAAACCTAAATGAGAAACATTTTTCTGTCATAGTTATATAAGCATACAAGTATAGTCAAAAGATATGCATTGTTAACAAAACACTTTAATGAGGTGAAAAAAAAACAATATTATAGGATAACAGAGTGTGAGGCTCCAAATAATGGTATAATGAAGCATGTGAGTTTGAGCCTCGAATCGTAATCATTGAGGCTATGGAAATAGTTCAGGTCTCAAGTGTATATTCAGAGTCTATTTGAGAAAAAAAAAGGAAAAAAGAAAAATAGTGTCCAACCAAGTTCTTCAGCAATATAAACTGAATGTACATTTATTATAGAAAGGAAAAACCTGTAGGGAATAAGGTTAGAACCATACATAGCAAACAATGTAAATATCACAATGAAGGTCTAAGATAAAATATACTAAAAGTTGAGCACAAGAGTATCACTATGTCATTATACATAATAGTATTACTCTAATCCATTCGACAGAGGAGAATATCATTTTCTCCTGTGTGGAGGATGTTAATGTGATATAACCTTTTGGTTGCTGAAACTAAATTTACGTCTATACGTGATATGCACGTCCAACCTGTATCTTGGAATTTATCGCAGCGAGCACAATATAGTGGGATAGTGGGGAGATTACCAGGTATAGAGTCAGACAGCCTTCAGGTATCTAAAAGTAGCTGAGATCTAACTGGAAAAGTCCCCTGTTGATTCCACGTCTAACCTATTTGTCTAACTATATTTAATGGCGCAACATAGCGTCGTCTAAGCTAGGCTAAACATTCGCTAAAGTCTGACTACAGTAATTTGAAACTGGGCCTCGCTGCGCTCAGATAGTATGAACACTTAATAGTGGACAGCTCTGAAAAACATTCTTATAACTCTAAACGCTGTGACATAAGATGGTTGTCTATGAGATAGATGTATGAACACAGATTGGTGCAATCCTCTAGAGTTAAAAAATAAAACTTAACTTCAATATTATACCTATAATAAACTTGACTCCAAAATTAGAGCCATCAACTTGCAAGTGTGTGTAAAAAACATTTCAGGGTCATTTTAAACTCGGGGACAAAGTATATTCACCCATAAGGGGTGCAAACCTTAAAGGCACCTACTCCACATGAACTAGTAATATGCCCATGTGGGGGTAATCAAGCAAACCTGCAGGGAAAAGAGAAAAACAAGTAACATATGGAGGAGAATAACATAAGTCACGGAACAAGTATAAAATACTCATCAGTCATTGGCATCTGAGTCATCTTCTCCGTGGGTAGGTCTGGCAGGACCCATAGCAAAGCTGTATCTTTTGGCGGAGGTAGATCGTTGCGGGAGAGAACCCCATTCAACTGCAGAAGGCCGTAGGATAGAAGACGATAAAGATGGTCGCTCAGGATCTTTCTGTGTAGAAGGATCAGCTCTTGGATCTTGGGTGTTTTGGGTGTTCCAGCCTTTTAGTAGAAGGTGACCTTTATCCGGGGTATCAGCAGTATAAAGACGTCCATCTTTATGGATTAGGAGTTTAGTGGGATATCCCCACCTGTACTTGATGCCTTGTTGTCTCAGTGATTTCGTGACCTCTCGAAATAATCCCCTCTTCTGGATCGTGAATTGTGACAAATCAGGGAAGATTTGGATACTCTTGAATTTTTCAGGCAGTATTGGGCGCTGAAACATGGCTTTAATAATCTGTTCCTTGTAAGTGAAGAAGTGAAATCTAGCTATCACATCACGAGGTTTCTCGCTAGGTACATTTCTTCCTTTAGGGAGCCTGTGAACTCTATCTACTAATGCCTCATTTGAAAAGCCAGCCGGCCTGAGTATGTCGCACAGTTCTGTAAGAAAAGCACAGAGCTCAGAAGATGGAACCTCCTCAGGAATACCCCTGAAGCGCAGGTTATTCCTTCTAGATCGGTCTTCCATATCGGCCATTTTTGCTTCCATGGAGTCTAGTATGTCACCTAGGATTTGAGAATGGTTCGCCAGATTACTTTGCTCTACTGTGAGATCTTCCTGTTTTCTCTCAAGAATATCAATGCGCTCACTGATAGCACCGATGTCTTTGCGTAAATCAGCTGCAGAGGTTTTAATGGCTTTGGTAAGGGTGTCTTGAAGAGAGTTTAATTTTTCAGTGAGTGTAGATACTATGTCTGAAGCTGCAGATTCCGCCATAATATTTGGCAGATGAGAGTCACACTCCTCACTAGTGTTTAGTTCTGTATGGTGTTGAGGGATAATAGGACTATCTAAAACCTTGTCCACTCCTGTTTTCAGTTTAAAGTGGTCAGCTACCGACTTTCTGTATTCACTAGGGTTAGCGGCTTTCCGCCTTGCTCCCTGTGGCATGTTATAGATAGCTTATGTGCAATATGAGTAGAGGCAGGGAGTTGAGAATCCAAAAGCACTTTTAGAAAAAAATGAAAAGTTTCTGGGCCTGTAAAATAAATGGATACAACAGGTGAGGAGATTATGAGCACTATAAGCTGGAGGTCAAGATCAATCTCAATTCATGAATCACTGTAGAAGGTCCCTGGCCCACTGGACTACTTTAGCATTCACATTGTGTGTGTCTTTTTAGTCATTCATAAACTTCAGTGTGTGTAAGGGATAAGGAGCTCCCTTGGGCAGTTCAGGTATGAGATAGAGGGCTCAGTGGGTTAGGTTATTTTTTTTATTTTGTTATTTTATTTGGTATCCTTGTAGATATGGAAAGTTTTTATAAATCTTGTAGACAATTGAGTCCCATTCAGGTGTCACTTAATTATGGCACAGATCTGCTTATGGACAGAGTGATCAAGATACTACATAGATATATGCAGGGCAGAGTTCTAAAGGCAAAATTGAGCCCAATTAACAGAGAAGCCTCAGGGGGGATGAGAGGCAGTATATGTCCCAATGCACAGTGAATCTCGTGACCCTCCCGCAAGGCCCTCCGTGTGACCTGGGCTTACCCTCTGAAGCAGCGTTACAATCTCACTGTTATGTCCGTTGTAGAGGCCAGCAGTTGTGCCGTGAGCTTGTCAGCAGGCTGTGAGTCGCTCTCTCACCAGGAACATGCAGCGGTGATCCAATGCGGGTGCTCCTGCCTAGCCCAGACCAAGGCCACGCCGCTCTAAGGAGGAAAGTAATAGGCCGCCCGGCAAGATGGCGGATTACCGCGCCAAATCTCCAAGATGCTCAGATCAGCGGTGAGTAGCGGTGGGTAGTCCAGATTTAGGTGGCAATAGATGCGGAGGCTCCCGCGGTCAGTGTGAGGGACAGGCAATAGGTTCCCGCTATCTCCTCAGTAGGACTGAGTCAAGAGTCGGTCAGGGTGTGTTGTCAGACTGTCGGCAGCAGGTAGAATGGTCGAGCCGACTTCTAAGTAATAAAATAATCGTAGGCTAGTGCTCCGGAGTGGGTCCCCAACCCTCCGGAGCAAAGACAGCAAGTCACTGATATCCAAAAGAATGAGCGGGCCGGTCTCCAGATATGGCGCTCAATATCAGTTGCCAAAGTCCAAATTTCTCTGTCAGAATTATAGGGCAGATGTCCTTGAGTAATGCCAGAAGTAATTTTGTCAAAAGATTTGGTGTGCAAGGGCTAAAACAGTGCTTTTTGTTATCTACAAGCCCGGAGCTCTAACCCCTCACGTCCGTTCACACAGGCAGTTAACTCCGCCCCCCCCATTGTTTAGGATTTTAAACAACTTTCACTGGGTTCATTGTTGACAGTTATCACAGCTCTAACTACAATGAATACATATCCTAGCCTGTACCCAAGCAAGCTGAACAGTGTCTTACTTGCCGATTGGTTATTCTTCTTGTGGCAGGATCCTGTTTAACTCGGCTTACCTTGCTCTTGTAATGCTCATGGGATATTCCACTGTCAGAACAAACTTGGCCAGTAGTCTTCTTATCCCAGCGTCAAGCTGGAATGATAGGTAATATCCCAGAGCAGAGAAAGTTCACAAAATAAGATAAGCAGTACTCACACTATGCAGGGTAGTCTTTGGCGGAAGCAGGTAGGAATCAGCGGTTAGGAAGTTCAAGGGTAAACCACTTGAAGGACTGGAAACAGACTGGATAGTTTCTGACGGCAATAGGTAGGGAATCCAGCGGCAAGGCAGTTCAAGGGTAAATCAAAAGAATGGTCAGACAGGCAGAGTTCGGCAATCCAATATTTTAGGGTTAAGGCAAGCAGAGAAGTCAAAACAGGCAGAGTTCAGCAACAGTTAAGCAGTCCAGCAATTCAGGGGTTAAAGTGATGGTAAATTCTCCAGCATAAAGTCACATATAATAAAAGCTCCTGTGCTTACTAGCATATTGATCTACTTTTAGCATTAAAAAAGTCCAATCTACCTTTAATAATTAAAGGGCCACTGTAAGTAAATATTTTCTATGCCTGTTACTAACTGACTACCCCAAATACGCTTTTTATCAATAGCATTTCATTAACATATCTCTACCGTATATCAGAAATCTTGTCTGCAAGTTTAATTGTTTTCCAAACCCACTCCGTGGGTATCCTTTGCTCTGTACCAATCCGTTTACAATACCTAGGTTTCAAAATGGTGCTTTAAACACAAATTTATTGGTTTAAGTATTTTGAACATGCAGTGCTGAAAATAGTGGGCAGGATAACGTGACATCATCGGCGAATAAAAGATATAACTTTTAGAACGTTATGAAACTTTGTTTTGGAGAAAATATAGGTCAGTAGGTTTTAATTAATGTTTATTAACTTTAATATGTTAGTTGTTTAGCTTAAAAATTATAACAGAAAGTAATCCTTTAAGGTTTTGCTCCAGCTCCAGTAACTGCTGTAATGCAGCCTCTGTCACAGAATTTCTCTTTGGCTCGTTCATGCAAACCTCTCCTAAAAGCCGCCTTGAGACCACTGCCATCCCAACTGGTCTTGAGTGCCAAAGTGCAAAACTCAATGGCGTATTGTGCCACAGTTCTATTAATCTGGTGGAGGTCCAAGAGTGAGTACTCTGCAGCAGCATCGCGGCCGGAGGTCCTGAATACAGAAGATAATGCAAAAATAAAGGCATCAGCATCGTTCAGGAGTTGAGCGCTCTGTTCCAGAAGAGGAGAGACCCAGGCTAGGGCCTTGTCTTTCAGTAAGGAAATAATAAAAGTGACCTTTGACTTATAAGACTGGAAGGTGTGGGGTCATTGCGAAAGTGCAGCCTGCAGTGGTTCAGGAAACCCCTACTTGTCAGGCAATGGTATCCGGGGTATACTTCCAGAGGCAGGGGAAGTAGCTGCGGCACTAGCAGCAGGCACTGGCTGTGTAACAACAGAAGCAGCATTCTTTTCAGCAACCAGTGAGGAGAGCAAAGCTGTAGTTTTGAATCCACACTCGCAATTGTGAGGTATGTGATCCCAGCGTCAGACCCTGACGAGTAACTGCATTTGCTACCTCATTTGGGTCCGTGGCCCAAGTATAATGTAATGCTCATGGGATATTCCACTATCAAACCGGCATTGTTAAGGTTCAGGTTAAAGTTTAAAATAAAGATTAAAAAATAGAATAACAATGCTATCATGATGAAACCTCTTCTAAGTATCTTATGATCTATTTATAAACCAAAGCTCATTTAAAATCAGTCCTTGCAGCTTTAGTTCCTAATTATGCTCTATATTTATATATTCAAATTTATGCTAATGTTATGAACTTTTTTTTCCGGAAAACGGGGCAACCGTAGCACCAAACAGTATTCAAATTCAGGTATGTGGTAACAAAAATATTAAAGCTAGATGCTGATTCTTACTTGAATCAATATGAACTGTCTCAGCTACTAGAACAACAGTGTCATAAAAATTTAGATTATTCTAGTATTATGGCAGAATAATAATGATTTTAAAATTCAGACTCATAGCTTCAAAATTCTTTACTGTTCTTAAGGGCAGCAAGGACAAACTGAAACAGTGAAGGACATTGCAGAAAAGCACAGTAATATGGAATGTGTATCACAAGCTCAAATATCCATGAAATACTTTAGTCTAGTAAACAAGGCATAGCCTCGATATTCAAAACAGCATCAAAACATTGCCGACATCGACACTCATTGGCACTTTCTGCGGGCAGGGAAGACTTGAATTTTGTTCCTACACAGTGCAGACAGTGTGCTCACTGAAACCAAAAAACGGTTTCTGTGTTGGAACAAATAATGCCTGTGTGACCTTACTTTCCCTAAATCTAAAAAGGTGTGACTTTACTTTCCCTATGTCTAAAAAGGTGGCGAGACAAACACCCTCTTCATAACCTGTAGAGATTGGAATATATAGCACTGCTGCCGATGTATCCCGATTAAAGTACAGGTTATTCCCCTGCAACGCTCGGCTAAAGCCCACAGAAAGCCTACACCTCCACCATATTTTAGCTATACTCTCCCTGGAACGCCTAGCTAACTCCCTAATCCTGCCTACTCCTATGTCATGTCTTAGCTACACTCCCCTGGAATGCCCAGCTAACTCCCACAGACCGCCTACACCTTTGTCATGTCTTCCCTATACTCCCCCTGGAATACCCAGCTGTTAAAATGCTATGCATTGTCATGTTTATTGCAAGTATTGTATATAATTTAAAATCTAGTTATTTTTGCTTATTCATTCTATTATTTTATATATAAATAGGGAAAAAAATGTTAAAGGTAAAAGAGTTATGATCACATTAGGGCAATGCCCTACAAAATGCCCTTATCAGGGCAATTTTTGGAGTAGTTTTTTTTTAGATAGATTATTTTTGGGTGGAGGTGGGGCTTACTTTTATTTTAGAATGGGGTTGTATTCTTTGGAGTAAAATAGATAATCCCTTTAGGACAATGCCCTACAAAAAGCCCTATACTCCCCCTGGAACGCCCAGCTAACTCCCACAAAACGCCTTCACATCATCTCTGTAATTTACCTGACTAATAAAGAATACAAAAAAAAAAAAAAACACTCCCTATTATAGGAGCTATGTCGCTACATTTATATACAATGATATAAATGGGAGGTATACAGACTAGCGCTTCAAAAAAGCTGCTAACAAATCTAGTATAAGAGATAGATAAAAAATAAATAAAAGCATATGAGATCGATATGTGAATTTAAAACAAAGAAATATTTATTTCACAAACAGGCTGTCACAAATACTAAAGAGAGCGTAATACAATCTCTGGCAAGTTAAAATGGTGTTAAAATAAAATGGTGTTAAAATTTAATTGTTGTGTAAGAGAACTAATATCACCAAAAGATTACCACATATAGATTTCTCAAAGTCACTTGATAAGTATGAAACAAATTCTTTGCAAACGATCCTTCTGATATTGACATAGACTGTTCCAATAATATTCTTCTAATGAGGGTGGACAAAAAAAACGGACTGTGTATGTGCTGCCGCTCTGTGTTACCTTTAATCCTTGTATATCTCCCTAGCCCCGGTCTCGTGTTTCACGGAGATCACCTGTGGGCTTCTACATCTGCAGCGGGAGACAAGGAGGCACTGGCATGGAGAAACTTTAGCGGTATACACTAAACTTCAGTTGCTTCCGGGATGTCCGATGACGTTTATCCTCACATGTGTTCTGTAGCCAATCAGTGTCTCTGTATGTCTCTGTATGATGGCTCGGTTCTTCTGCTTGCAAAGAGGTATTTCTATTTAGGTTTCTCTTCGCAAAGAAACATACAAGGAACTAACTGGCTTGTCACATAGAAATAGTTGGATCCATCAACGTGTTTCACCTACATATAAGGCTTTTTAAAGATCTTGTGACGATAAACGTCATCGGACATCCCGGAAGCACCGTACCACTAAAGTTTATCTCCGTGAAACACGAGACCGGGACTAGGGAGATATACAAGGATTAAAGGTAACACAGAGCGGCAGTACATACACAGTCCTGTTTTTTGTCCACCCTCATTTGGAGGATATTATTGGAACATTCTATGCCAATATCAGAAGGATCGTTTGCAAAGAGTTTGTTTCATACTTATCAAGTGACTTTGAGAAATCTATAGGTGGTACTCCTTTGGTGGTATTAGTTCTCTTACACAACAATTATATTTTAACACTATTTTATCTGGCCAGAGATTGTAATACGCTCTCTTTAGTATTTGTGACCGGTCACATCATAGTCATTTTGTATAGCCTGTTTTTTAAATATTTCTTTGTTTTAAATTCACATATCTATGTCATATGCTTTTATTTTATTTTTGATCTATCTCTTATACTAGATTTGTTAGCAGCTTTTTTGAAGTGCTAGTCTGTGTACCTCCCATTTGTGCAATTTTTTTCTTGCAGCCTTAAGGGAAGGCTGAGTTTATACAGACCAGCAGACTAACAGATAGGTTTGCGCTTGGGTTAACTATACATTTTTGTTAAAATTATATGCATTATCATGTATATTGTAAGTATATAATTTAAAATTTAATTATTTTTGCTTGTTCATTTTATTATTTTAAATAAAATAGATAATGTAAATTATTTATTTATGTTTAAAATAATAAAATTAACTAGCAACATTTTTAGTTTAGGATTTTTTGTAAGAGCTATTTTTTAAAATATTTTTTTTTAGTTTTTTTATTCAAAGCAAAAGAGTTGGAAATTTTAGGGAAATGCCCTACTAAATGCTCATATCAGGGCAACTTTTTTTTTTTGGATAGAGTTTTTTTAGGGAAGGTTTTTTAGAAAAGGGAAAAAAAATTAAAGGTTTTTTTTTAGTTTTTTTATTCAAAGCAAAAGAGTTGGAAATTTTAGGGAAATGCCCTACTAAATGCTCATATCAGGGCAACTTTTTTTTTTTTGGATAGAGTTTTTTTAGGGAAGGTTTTTTAGAAAAGGGAAAAAAAATTAAAGGTAAAAGAGCTATGATCACTTTAGGACAATGTCCTACCAAATGCCCTTATCAGGGCAATTTTTGGAGTAGGTTTTATGGGGAGGTGGCAGGTTACTAATATTTTTGAATGGGGTTGTTTTTTTTGGAGCAAAAGAGCTAAACCCCTTAACGGCAATGCCCTACAAAAAAGCCATTTTAAGGGCTATTGCTATAGTAATTTTTAGTGTTAGTATAGGGTATTTTATTTTGTGGTGTTTTAGAAAAGGCATAACTGTGTTTTTTTATTTTTGGTAGTGTTTTTGATTTTTTTTTGTAATTTTAGTCTTTTTTATTTTCTGTAATTTAGAGGGTGTTAGGGTAAAGGTGGGGGTCAGGTGTTAGGTAGCTAAGAAGTGTAGAGGTAGTTAGTGTTGACTGGTTGTGGTGGTGTAAGGGTTAATAGGTTAAACGCTGTTTGTGGTGGGGGGTTGTGGTGGTTTAAAGGTTAATAAGTTAGGGGTTTTCTTGTATTGGGGGGTTGTGGCGGTTTAAGGGTTAATAGGTTAGGAGTAGTTTGCGGTGGGGGGTTAAGGCGGTTTAGGGGTTAATAGGTTAGGGTTTTTCTTGCAGTGTGGTGTTGTGGCGGTTAAAGGGTGTCACGGATACCAGACAGCTAAGGCTACCCCCACCCCCTACAACCTAACCCCTGTTGTTTATCAGTGGTTTTGGGTTCCTCAGAGCAACCACAATCTCTGGAAGCTTTTGTTTGCATGGTTTTGTGTTCCAAACTTGTTTAGAGAAGAGCTGGACTATGACCTGGAAAACCCTCCTAAGCTGGCTGGGCTCCTAGAACTCCCGGTTGGCCGCCTCACAATAGACACCCGCCTAACCCCTCTCAGGCTGTCCGGGCTCCTGGAACTCCCGGTCGGCCACAGGACACCCGCTAACTTTACCCCTGGTCGCTCCAGCAACCATGTGCCCCAGAGTTCCACTCTTTTGGGGATTAGTAGCCCCTAGGGAGTACAAGAGGTGGGGGAATTACCAGAGGGGAGCTGCTTTGGGAACCGGGGGTTTTGGACACCCCTACCCCCATAACTTCATCAGGCTGTATCTCCGGTCCCCAATAACAAATCAAGTGCCGCCGCTCCCCCGGGATCACCCCAAAACAGTCACCACTGTGTCCTGGGATTATGTGGGACTATGGTTGCTATGGAGGCGCCGGTCAGTCTGGAGGGGCGGGAATGGCGGGAAAACTGTGGCATTGTCTCCCTGTTTTATCAAGATGTGTGTGTGTATACAAGATGTGTGTTTGTCCCAATAAAGTCAGTTCTATTTTCACCTGAATGCTAGTATGTCTAGTTATTTGGGTGGGATCCTGCTAGAATAACTTTCCTGAGCTACATAGCAGCCTGTTCCAGGCAGAGGAAGGACACTCTGGCAGAGCTACCTAGTCTGGGTAGCTGGAGTCTGCCACAGGGTGGGACCCTGAGTACTGGTGCTGTCGGGCATCAGGGGTGGCTACAGGCTGTGGTCACTTGCCAGCTACATAGCTGCAGTCGTCAGGGAGGAAGCAGGACCCCTTTGGCGGAGCTACCCAGTCGGGGTAGCTGGGGTATCCGTCTCAAGGGGGTTAATAGGTTAAGGGTAGTTTGCGGTGGGGTGCTATGCAAGTATAGGAGTTAAGTAGTGTAGGAGTTATTGCGGTGGGGTTATGGCGGTATAGTGGTTTAAAGGTTAGGATGTTTATTGCAATGGGTTATTGGTGGTTTAGGGGTAATAGGTTATGGTTAGTTTGCGGTGGTGGGTTCTGTCAGTTTAGGGGTTTATAGCTATAGTTTTTAAGCTTGGTGTAATATAGTCCAATACATATATACATTGTCAATGTCGGCGGCAATGCTGGCTGGAATCTATCGACAGCATCGCCGCCCATTGAGATGTATAGTAACACGCCGCCTGCTAAACTAGATATCGACAGCTTGGAATATTTCATTAATAAAAATAAAAAAGGTGAATAGTGAACCAATACAAACATACAAACCAAAACCAAATTGGCAATATCAGTGTAAGAATTAACTGATGAAAATAATGCAGTCCTTAGCAGTTTTATATGTCTAGCTTGGAATATTTTGCCGGCTCGTCAGACATTGCTGTGGATCCCCTTTTAATATTTTGCTGCCTCACAGCACTTGTAATCATCAAGGCCCTAGAAACTAGTAACTGCAAGAGTCTCTCATCTTTATTTAATGCTGACAAGAAAAATGTATATTAATAAATGATGGGATTAAGTAACCAACACAACTGCAACATTTTATTTAAGCTGTGTAGGTGTAGGCACTTTATGGCCAAAAGAGTGTGGACACCCCTACTAATTATTGAGTTCCAGTGTTTTAGACACACCCATGAAATCTCTTTAAACAAACATTTGCTGTACAATGGGTCATACTGAAGAGCTCAGTGACATTAAACGCGGCACTGTCATAGGATACCACCTTTTCCACAAATCAGTTTGTGAAATATCTGCCCTACTAGATCTGCCTTGGTCAACTGTAGGTGCTTTTATTGTGAAGTGGATGTTGCTTCAAGAGGCAATCTAGAACTCTGTAGTGTGTGATGTAACAGATGATAGGTCATTTTAATGATTCAACACTCCGTGGCCTGTTTTGTGAGTTTGAGCGGTTTACCATTTTGTGAATGGGCTGTTGTTACTCCTAGACACTTTCACTCACAATAATAGCACTTACATTTGACCAGGGAAGATCTAGTAAAGTCACTGAGCTCTTCAGTATATCCCATTGCACTGCCAATGTTTGTCTATGGAGATTTCACCTTTTTGCACCTGTTAGCAATAGTTGTGGTTGAAATACCTAAATTCAATAATTAGTGTGGCCCTATAGTATATATATATAAAACATTTTTAAGAGAACATAGTTGCGGATATGTGTTATTCACCTTATCAAAGAATCATGCAATAGTTCAACTAAATGTGATAATATAAATCAATAATATGATTTACACAATTAGTGATAAGTATAAAACAATAAATTTATGTAGATCTATCTATCTATCTATCTATCTATCTATCTATCTATCTATCTATCTACCTAAATGAAGAAAAATAAACTCCATAAAATAATGTTGGGAGCAGAAGCACAGGAAAATGTATGTCTCTATGTCATCTTTGCAATACAGATAGGATAATCTCCTCAATTTTATTACAAGACCAGAGACCCATATTCACTAATTTAATGTTCCAAGAAGAGAGAAGAGAGATTAGCAATAGGCTTAAAATAGTTGCCTAAGAGTAATGTCTGAGGACCAGTCTACAGCCATAAGCATATTTTGGAGGAAAACAAAATTTAGAATAGTTCTACAGGTAGCTGCCCCATGTATGGAGTAAGCAATAAAGGAAGGTAAATACCCATCTGTTTCACCTAACAAGCAATAGTAGTAGTTACAAATAGAGCATGAGTAGGCACATAAGAAACAAGCAATTGTTTACACTTAAGGAATCTAATGTAGCCTTAAAATCATCTTGTATTGGGAGATTACAGTAAAATAAAAGGATTTGGTTTGTAGAGTGAAGATGAACCCTTGAGGAGCTAACATCTTGGCATAATTGGTAGCTTTAACATCAAACAGGAACAAATTATGCTGAAACCTGTTTGAGGAAAGGAGTTGGTTAGATGCCCCTTGTTTAATAAAATTAAGGACCTGGTTTTTGTCCAACAGGCGAACAGTTCAGGGGACAAGGTGAATGGATATTAACTGAAGTGCATGGTAATGGAGTGGTGCCGGGAAGAATAGAGGTAGAAATGAGACAAAGTTTTCATATATGTTTGCGAGGAGAAAGAGTTTGAGATTCAAAACCTGAAAGATTTAGATTAGTAAGATTTCCCCTTAGGGGCAGTGGTAATATATCTGACAAAAAATGACTTGAAATCACTAACACAGGAACTGTGAGCACTATGGAACTGCAAAGAAAGAGGATGAATTATGTTGTGAATAACTGTTTTTAAGTGGACAGTCTATTCTGACTGGTTGTTATACCATGGTTACTTGACATTTGAGCTTGTAATATACATTTTATAATCACTGCACATTTCTGGCTATTTCTCATTGCTATATTATTATTATGTCAATTTTATCTTTGTAGAAAACATTTAAGAATATTGAAGGAAATATGATTTGATGATCTTGTAATAAAATCCAGTATTTTATTTAAAAAACGGAAATGTACGAGCCTGCAGAACCTGCACAACAAGTTAAATCATTAACTATTTGATTAGAGTTGGAAAGGGAGCTACCCAGATCAGGGAGGATTAATTGATAATGGGTGGATGCATAGCTGTGACCTCATAGCTAATGAATTTACTATACATTCTTATTGTATTACACTGAGTAAAGCCAGAACACATATATCTGAACTGTACATGTGAGTAATATTATTGTATAACTAGATGTGCATATGATTTATTAAAAAAACAGCATTACCATAGTTTAATATTTTCTTAATTGAACACGTATATTCATATGAATATTGTGTGTATTTATCTATAAGAGTATATGCATACTTTATCAATATTTCATTTGGTCACATGGTCAGTTTATTCAACTGCTCTCTGCTTCTAAACAGGAAACATAAAGAAATTGTTACTAGTGTTTGTATGTCACTGTCTGAGCCCAGACCAAAGTAAGGAGCCTGTAATAAACCTTTATCTTGGTGCAAAATTACCCAGGGTTCTTGCCACCTCAGGTTCCAACAAACAATTCAGAAACTAAGTAGTGGCACACTGAGCAAATGTTAGGAAATTAAGACTTTATTATTATCCAAAAACTAATGTTTCAGTACTGTGGACAAAAATATTAGCGTTAAAATCCTGAGGTGATTCAGCATTTTCAATAATATTATTAATGCAAATCTGTGGCTGTCACAATCCAAAATGTCAAGCTTTTAGAGTTTGCTTTGTAAAAACATCATATGCAGTTTGGGTGATTTTTGGCTTCTTTTTGGCTTCCATTACAATCAGTTTGAAAAGAGGTGCTGTTTGAAATAATAAAACCGGCTACGTATACAATATTTTTAGTTTACCAAAATGTTTTGATTTTAGTTGGTGAAATGCATGAGTGCACTTGCCTTAATTGCATTAAAATGTGCTTTACTTTGCCTTTAATGGAGTTTTCACAGGCTTTTCACAGACCTCCATGAATGTTATAACCAGCCAATAGGAAACAACTCAATTTAAAAAAATGAATACATTGTGTAACGTTTATAAGCCCAGCTTATAAAGCTGTAAATTCTTCTAAGATGCCAAGGCAGATTAGTGCTCCTAAAAATAGTTTTTTTCCCCAAAACATTTATTTAACTCACACTCTACACACACACACACACATCTATATAAATACATATATACCCATACATACAACACATTATGGGCTCGATTTATCAAAGCCCTACAGCTGCAAGTTCTCACAAGAACTTGCTCGCCGTATTTAACAAGCAGCGGTCACCAGACCGCCGCTTCCCTAACCTCTTCGCCACCTCTAAGGTGGCAAAATTCAATCTCCGAGGTCTAGTCCGACCAAGCAGATTGACAGCTCCTGCCCGCGCACAGCCAATCACGCACAGGATTGCATGAGGGATTGCATGCGAGCGCAAAATTGTGCTTGTGTGCAATGGTGATTACCTGCGGGTAATTTCGCCCGCCACAGGCGAGCTGAGGCGTACCGGGGCACATATACGCGCCCCTGTCCGCCTCTGCTTTGATAAATCTAGCCCTATATTGCACAGACATTGGGACCTATTTAACAAAGGTCTGTCGGACCTGATCCGACAGTGCGGATCATGTCCGACAGACCTCGCTGAATGCGGAGAGCAATACACTCTCCGTATTCAGCATTGCACCAGCAGCTCTTGTGAGCTGCTGGTGCAATGCTGCCCCCTACAAATTCGCGGGGGGTGTCAATCAGCCCGATCGTACTCGATCGGGTTGAATTGCAGCAATGTCTATCCGTCTGCTCAGAGCAGGTGGACAGGTTATGAAGCAGCTGTCTTTAGACCGCTGCTTTATAACTGCTGTTTCTGGCGAGCCTGAAGGCTCCGTATGGAGCTTGATAGATATGCCCCTTGGAGTAGAAGTTAATGAGTGGAAGGGGGAGACAATGCACAGGGACAGATGATCCAGAACTACAGCAGTTTCAAGGTTAGGGTTAAAGTAATTTCCACATGCTTCCTGACAAACAAAGGGACACAAAGATTCAATCATGGCAAAAATGTATGCCTTATAGAGTTATAAAAGCCTGAACAATTATATATGTTGCCCCTGAAAGAAACTCAGCAATTAAATGCAATATGTATTTTTGATTCACATAAGAGATGATGTATGTAGTATCAGCTTTAAAATGGTCTATACAATTGTAAAACACAGGTTTTATGGTTGTAAAGCAGCTAAGAGGAAAATGGACCTCATAGTCAAGTATGCAAAGAAAGCAGGTTGTGTTTACCATGTCAATATCATGAATAAGTGGAAAGAAAAGCTATGCAACTCTTTATGGAAAATGGTTCTTGAATGACTTCCAGAGGGTTAGGATACAGAGGGTGTATTATCTACCAGGAAGCTTGATGGGTAAAACACAGCTCTAACAGATTAAGACTAAAAATAATAGCATTTTATATGTCCCTTATACTTCATATCCCATGCATGCACTTTAAAAAACAATAACCCAAAGGACAGAAAATACACATTATTTTGGGTTAATCCAAAAGTTATATGCATGTAGTACCCAAGTAACAGATGAAAAAAGGTAAGGATTGATTCTACAAGTGATATAGAAAAATCAATGACCCAAGGCCTAGATCCTATGTAAACCACTGCCGATAGCAAAAGAGATACAAGGATACATTGTTGGATGTTGAAGCAAACTTTGTATAAGGACAATCATGTATTCCTGGTTTCAGCAGTTTGTAGACCTGTCTAGTTGTAAAACTGCCAAAAATCTAATTTATCATTGTTTCAGCTACAATTGTTTCAAATAGATTTTGAACAGTATCTCAATTAGTTTTTTTAATTTGAAACATTGAGGGTAGCAAATTCTATGGTAAATTTAAATTGATTCGTTGCACAGTTGTTTTAACATGAATATATTGGTTACTTTTCTTAATATTTTATTGAGGCAAAGTAGGAGAATATAGAACGCAAGAACAGGAATTACTTGCTCAACAACAGAGAAAGGCAGGAGACTGCCAAGGGTTTTCCTGCCAAGATGTTGCTTTTATACGGTCTGCTCTGTATAGCACATTTGAAAATGGATAAATGCCAGAGTGATGGCTTCTAGGAAAAAGAAAAAAAGAGATAATTTGTTATGTTCACGTGTTTAATTCCTAATATATTACAGCTACAAATGATATACTTCTGTATGGTTATTATAAAAATAATATTTACATAGCAATCCTTGGGTCTACTAATACTTAAAAAAAGACAACTAATCCTAATATGATGTTAGGAGTGACATATTACTTTTAAAATGACTATTAATCACATTAAAATTTACCTCTATTTTATTAACAGATGGCTGTAAATTGTGCCCATTATCAGCATTTTCTATGATAAATACAGGCATTATTGGCTTTAATGTTACTAGCATTATATAGCGGTTATGCTTGCATCCCTGGGATGTCAACGTGTTGTCTCCTTGATAAGTGGGGCCTAAAGTTTTTAAACTACAACTTGATATAATGTATACAGATTAAACTTTAAAGGCAGTGGATGCCTTTTATTCTAAATTGTAATCAATATATAACTTTAACTATAACATCCTCATTTTCAGAAGCATAATGTTCACTGGGAAGTTATCTAATCCCGCCACAAATAAATGCATATCTTAAACTAAAATGGTAGAATAAACCTTATTTTTCTTTAGAAAGGCTCCTTTGCAACGTATTATGTAATTAGTATGCCATGCACTGTGTGTATTCTGCAATTTTTGGCCTATAAAGTGCCAGATTACGAGTGTCGTGCTAACAGTTATGAGCGAGTGAAAAGCGGTTTATTGCGGCTACATGACATTAATACAAATAATTTTATGTATATTCTGAAATACTGATGAAAAGTACCTGTGAAGAAAAGAAATGGATACAATGTGTAGCAGGTTTTTCAAAGGGTGCTCCAGTAGAATCAAACTTACCAGTACAAGGTCTACGCGTTTCGGCCTCTCTTTAGGCCTTTATCAAGACTGGTTTCTTGTACTCGTTAGTGACCTTTTATAGCATCTGTCTGTAATTGACCGGAAGTGAACATCTATGTCACTTCCGGTTTCGTGTGTAGAATAGGAATATAAATACTCCTTATAACAAAGCCTCTAATTTAATGGAGCCATAAAAGTCAATTATGTTTCATTTGTGCACTTGTAGGATTGAATTCAGTATGTCAGTGTTCTTAAAGAAGGGGTTTCTCTAAACCTCCGTATATTCGCGACGTCACTTCCGGTTGGGGATGGCTGCCGTAAATTGCAGCTTTATATCGGATATTTACAAGTTTTTCTTCTAGTTGTAAATCTATACTAATAAACTCGTGTCAATTGTCTTAATGTTATGTTTCATATGAGGCTACAAAGTTGATTTTAACCACACCGTTTTTTTGGGGCATTTCATTGGTTGTTTAATGAAAGTGCCGTTTTTCAGGCTATCTCATTGGTCATGACGTCACTGTTAGCCATATTTATGATAGGAAATAATTAGAGGTGTGTGATCTGTAGTTTTTTTGTGCTCAGAAATGCGTATTTCGTTATTTATTATTCAAAACAATCAAATGGGGGAGCTGGACTTACTTTTATTATCATTCCTTTAACATTTTAATATTTGTAATGTTATTATTTAGAGTTGTAATCAGATCTTGGATTTCAATAAAGGGTATGAATGTGGTGTTTCTTAACTTTATCATTCTTATTTCTTCTTTTTATTAAAATGTTCTCAGACTTTCTTAATTCTGATAAATACACTGTGCTGTTTTATCTTGCATAGTGGAATTTCAAATCAGATCTACATATGAGAGAGCTAGTTGACAAAGGGATAGAGCGTGTTAATGAGAGAGGAAATATTTTTAGGTGATTTTTGAAGAAAGAAGGAATGATAAAAGTAAGTCAAGCTCCCCCATTTGATTGTTTTGAATAATAAATAACGAAATACGCATTTCTGAGCACAAAAAAACTACAGATCACACACCTCTAATTATTTCCTATCATAAATATGGCTAACAGTGACGTCATGACCAATGGGATAGCCTGAAAAACGGCACTTTCATTAAACAACCAATGAAATGCCCCAAAAAACGGTGTGGTTAAAATCAACTTTGTAGCCTCATATGAAACATAACATTAAGACAATTGACACGAGTTTATTTGTATAGATTTACAACTAGAAGAAAAACTTATCCGATATCCGATATAAAGCTGCAATTTACGGCAGCCATCCCCAACCGGAAGTGACGTCACGCATATACGGAGGTTTAGAGAAACCCCTTCTTTAAGAACACTGACATACTGAATTCAATCCTACAAGCGCACAAATGAAACATAATTGACTTTTATGGCTCCATTAAATTAGCGGCTTTGTTATAAGGAGTATTTATATTCCTATTCTACACACGAAACCGGAAGTGACATAGATGTTCACTTCCGGTCAATTACAGACAGATGCTATAAAAGGTCACTAACGAGTACAAGAAACCAGTCTTGATAAAGGCCTAAAGAGAGGCCGAAATGCGTAGACCTTGTACTGGTAAGTTTGATTCTACTGGAGCATCCTTTGAAAAACCTGCTACACATTGTATCCATTTCTTTTCTTCACAGGTACTTTTCATCAGTATTTTTATTTTGATTTTTACTATTTTTGTTTTTAATCCCATTATCCACTATGGCTTGTTCTCCCATTGTGTGAGTTGACCCCCTGTGTCCAAAGGTTTGGAATACAACATACTTTTCACTTCAGGATTAAATATTTGAAACTCATTTGTTTTTGGTGTTGAAATAGCACAGTGTTTTTGGTGCTGCAATAGCACATTGTGTTACACTAATTTTTGCATATACTCCACGTACATTCATCCACATTATCACATTGAAATTATGTTTGGAAATTTTTTTGAGGATTATTTGTTTTTGGTGCTGAAATAGCATATTGTGTCACACTCTGTTTCACACATTTTTTCACCCACGTTCTTCACTTTGGCATTTTTTCTTTAGACATTGGATTTTCCGGACACTATTTTGCAATTTTTGTATACTTTGGAGTTTATTTTTACAATTGGATTTTATTTTTGGATTTCACTAGTAATTTTGGCTTTTATGTTATTTTTGGATTTCATCTTTTGGATTATAACATAAGGACACCACTTAGGAATTGATATTGAATATTGAATATTTAACATTTGACTGTTGTTTTCTATTCATCAATATAATTAACACTTATATCCATTACACTGGACATCAACTTATGGACAATTTTTTATAACCTCTGATCGCAGCAGGTTTTCATTTAAAGTACAGTAGGAGATATATATATATATATATATATATATATATATATATATATAAGCAAATTGTGGTCACCAAGCACTCTCGTTATACATATAATGCCTAGGTGCAGTGCATAGAAATAATATAAACAGAAGCAGAGACCGCACTCATAGGTCTTATATTTCACCACTGATGTGGACTTTATTCAATCTGTAACAGATTGAATAAAGTCCACATCAGTTGTGAAATATAAGACCTATGAGTGCGGTCTCTGCTTCTGTTTATATATATATATATATATATATATATATATATATATATATATATATATTTTGAGAAGACTCTTCCATCTTCTCTACTACTACTATCTCTGTCTACATGAACCTATTGTATTTTTTATTGTACTGATTATTTTATTGCAACATTTTTACCCTGTATACAGTCTTGGATCCATAGACTAGGAATTTTATTGTATTTATGATTGTATCTATGTATGTTATTGTTTTAATAAGCAATACATTTTTGTAATTGTAATTTTAACTCTTTAACCCCACTAAGCCTCCGTTAGTTGGCGCCTGGTTCTTCCACTTCTTCTGATTTGTTTACCACTGGTGACAGCTAGGGTTTCACCATTTTCCGGGCAGAGTGGTGTCAGTTGGCGCTTACGTAGAAACTCTTTTCCAACACTGTATATTATATTAGTAAGAATGTGTGAGAATCTCTTTCAGTGTACAGCTTGTCATATGTTTGCCTCGCTGGAGCAGCCACTTCAGGGATCATATGTCTGTGGCAAGTGTGAGCATATTGTCACTTTAGAATCTGGTATTAGAGTTCTGGAGGAACGAATTGCAACACTGGGTGAAATTCAGACACTTGAAAGGGAGATTAATATGACTGAGCAGGTTGTTCATGGTTCTAGCAGTGGGAATGGAGAGGATTTATATGGGGAGACTCCGGGAAGTAGCTGGGTCACATTTAGAAGGGGAAGTAAAAGTAAGCGGAAGAGAAAGGCCATTTCTGAGCTGTTACACCACAACAGATTTGCCAGCTTTAGCCAAGATGTTGGGGATACCAGTTCAGGGGTGGCAGACAGACCATGCCTACAGGCCCACCTAGACAAGTGATTGTAAAATATCTTAATTTCAAAGATAAAATTCTGTTACTGAGGGCATGCAGGCAACTCCCGGTGTTGAAATTTGAAGGAAAACGCATTTACATGTTCCAGAACTACTTCGCAGAAATTTCCAGAAGACGCAAGGTGTTTTCTCCATATTGTAAGCAACTATTGGAAAAAGGACGCTCATGTTTCCTGCTAGATTGAGACTTCAAACATCACAGGGAACCAAGTTTTTTGACTCTCCTAAACAGCTGCAGGCCTTCCTAACCAGGGAGGAGGGGGAGACCCCACCACCCTGATCATACAGAACAATGCAAGATGAGAAGGATTTCTTTTTTTTTTTTTTCTTTACCATCACTAAGTGAGACAGGCATATGGCACTGAGCTATTAATCCCCTGTAAACGAAATATGACGTTCCAGTTGACTCACAGTCCACCATTCACAATGAGGGGAACCAAATACCTTAAATAAGAAAATAGGGCAATGTAGACACTAGGTCACTCCCTACAGATATGTTTTTTGCTATAGTACAGTTCAGATTGTATGTTTATTGACTTTTGCTTATTGTTTTTTTTAAATTATGGCAGATACACTGTTTTCTTAACCTCTCAAGGGCAGGTTTGATGTATGCTCATGCCCCTTGGGCCAGCTGTTGCTTCACACCTCACCATCTCTAAAGATCGGCAAGCACTCTTTACAGACATATCATACCTAAAACTAATAAATGTCCGATAGACCAACTAAAATTATAGCATGGAATGTTGGATGGATAACCTTCCCAATTAAGCGCAAAGCTATTCTAACCTATTTAAAAGCCCAGAAAGTAGATATTGCAATTTTAGAGGAGACCCACCTAAATGAAACAGAACACAAAAAATTAAAGCAGATGTTGGTGGGAGAAGTAATTTATACGACCTATGAATCCTGAAGAGCGAGGGGGGTGGCCATTTTAATTAATAGAAACCTGAACTACTCCATATTACAACAGTATACAGATACAGAAATCCGCTTTGAGATTTTGCGTATGGTAATAAATGATGTGGTGTTAGTGGGAATATATGGTCCTAATGACAGTAAGCAGGAATTCTGGCACGACATACAATCAAAACTATTAAGGCGCTATAGGGATCCCTTAATCTTAGGAGGAGACTTTAATATTGTCCCACAGACACCGGCAGATAGATTCCGGAACCCAGAGGCCAAAAGCCAAACAAACCCCAACCCCCCATATAGTAAAAGGGACACTAGAACACTTAGAAAATTCCTCAATGCTCTGGATCTAAGAGATGTCTGGAGAGAAAAAAATTCAGTAGCGAAAGAATACACCTGCCTCTCATCATCCAAAGAAACACTCTGTATAATAGACATGTTTATGGTCTCATCCAACTTAGGACCCCGCTTAAAAGATGCAACCATAGACCCAATCACTCTTTCAGATCATGCACCAATCACACTATCAATCTCTACCACAAAAATGACTACCCCTAGTCCTAGATGGCAGTTCCCTAACCACCTATACAGGGATGCTAACCTGCACAAACACCTACTTGGTCATTGGCTGACATACCAAATACCAACACCTTGAGAAACCACTATTATACTAGGAAACAGCAAAAGCTGTCATTAGGGGGGTTATCACAACCTACACTTCAGGACTTAGGAAAAAAAGCCAGACAAAGAGAAGAACTCCTTCTCAGACAAACAATTAATGCCTATAATAGGTTTCTGAGATGCCCCACCAATGCTAATAAACTTAGGTATAAAGAAGCTAAAACTAACAGAGACTCTTTCCTCTTGCATAAATCTAACAATGCTATGAATCACACACAAGCAAAATTTTATAGACACGGGAACAGAGCAGGAAAATACCTAGCAAACGTAACTAAACTTACATGAAAACATGCTTCGGTATTAACTATACAAAGCGGGGGGCAGCTCCGTACCACAGAGGATGACATTCAACAGGCATTCTGTTATTACTACAGGGAACTTTACGGTGATCAACCCATAGACCCAAACTTAATAAATATATTCTGGGAGGGCTTGAACCTCCCTCAACTGACAGATAACCAAAGGTCAACACTATATTCCCAAATAACAAGAGAAGAGGTACAAGAAGTAACTAAGAATCTCCCAACAGAAAAAAACCAGACCCTCATGGTATGCCAGGGGAATTATAAAACATCCTACAAATAGAAATAGGTGAAACTCTTACGAACTTATATAATAGTATAATGGGGGACAGTACGATCCTATCCAAAAGATTTGCATTTCCATAATCCCTAAACCAGGTAGGGACCATACACTCCCAGACTCATATCACCCAATTTCACTCCTTAAAGGGACACTAAACCCCCCAAAATTATTTCATGATTCAAGTAGAGAATACAATTTTAAACAATATTACAATTTACTTCTATTTTCTAATTTGCTTAATTCTTTAGATATGCTTTGTTGAAGAAATAGCAATGCATATGGATTAGCCAATCACACCAGGCTTCTATGTGGAGCAACCAATCAGCAGCTACTGAGCCTATCTAGATATGCTTTTCAGCAATGTATATCACGAGAATGAAGCAAATTAGCTAATAGAAGTAAATTAGAAAGTTGTTTAAAATGGCATGCTCTTTTTAAATCATGAAAGAAAAAATATGGGTTTCATGTGCCATTAATGTGGATTACAAAATTTTCA
Source organism: Bombina bombina (assembly GCF_027579735.1). NCBI lineage: Eukaryota > Metazoa > Chordata > Amphibia > Anura > Bombinatoridae > Bombina > Bombina bombina. Next base: position 953,057,729 of record NC_069501.1, on the reverse strand, counting down.
CAAAACTATTATCAAACCGTTTAGCCTTAGTATTGCCACAACTCATACATCCAGATCAAACAGGATTCATTAAAAACAGATCCTCAGTCCGAAACATTCGAAGAGTGTAATTAATCTTATCTTACTATTGGAAACTTTTTAAAGAGGGAAGGATAAAGGAACTGCCAGAAGCATGCATACTTTTACTAGACGCAGAAAAGGCTTTTGACAAAGTCCTCTGGGATCATCTATATACAACATTAGATAAATTCGGATTTTCTGGGAGTTTCATTAGTAAAGCCATTTATAGTTCTCCATTGGCCTCTATACTCATTAATGGTAAAAACCTCACCATCCTTCTCACTCTTGCGGGGTACGCGTCAGGGTTGCCCACTCTCCCCCTTCATTTTTGACCTGGCCATTGAACCTCTAGCCTCAAAAATAAGATCTCTGGTAGATGGTTTAAACATTGGTGGGGTCCTGCTGCACCTCTCATTGTTTGCAGATGATATGATCCTGTACATAACTAACCCACACATTAATACCCCAAAAATTATAAGCCTTATTGAAGAATTCGGAAATATCTCAGGATATCAAATAAATAAAACTAATTCTGAACTTTTATGGTTACATCCCCAAATACAGACACCAATTGGGAACTACGGTTTTAGAATAGTGAATAACAAATTTACTTACCTAGGAATTCATCTGTCGACTAACCCAAACCATTGGTATGATCTAAATTATATCTCCATAATAAAATAAATCAAAATGTCGCTTGCCTCTTGGGCTACACTGCCGTTGACAATCTCAGCCAGAATTAATCTTATAAAAATGATATTATTCCTAAAGCTATTATACCTATTCCAGATGATCCCAGAACCTTTAAAACAGCAAGATCTCAAGACTCTAAATTCGGCCTTCCAGGGTTTTGTTTGGGGAGGGAAAAAACATAGAATAGGAAGGCGTAAGTTAACGGCCACCTCCACTAGTGGGGGATTTGGATTACCCATCTTCAGCATTATAATTGGGCTGCACAGAGTAAATACATAATGGATTGGTGGGTTGACGTGGGACATTTTACTGAATCCCAACTTGAAAAATAAATAGTTAGGCCTTGGTCTTTAAAGTTTTTGCCACACCTCACAAACTACAAAACCGATCCACAAATACATAAACTAATCCCTTTAACTGGACCAATCAGAGCTTGGCAGGCACTATGCAAACACTTAAAAGTTAAATATAAAGCTACTAAATTCCTACCCTTATAGGGAAACCCTAGCTTCTTAGCGGGACTAGCCACATTGCCCTTTAGAGAAAATAAAAAACAAATTACAGATCTTTAAACTAATTACACTTAATCTAATAGCCTTATCAAAATAACCCCCCCCCAAAACAAACAAAAACCCTAACCTAAACTAAACTATCAATAGCCCTTAAAAGGGCCTTTTGCGGGGCATTATTATGTCAGTTTACAGGTAAATTACATATATATATATATATATATATATATATATATATATATATATATATATATATATATATATATATATATATGTACAGTGGGACCTCGGTTTACGAATTGAATGCGTTTTCCGGGACGTTTCGTATTGTGAAAAATTCGTAAACCGAAACACGGTTTCCCATAGGAATGCATTGAAAACCAATTAATGCGTTCCGGAGGTGAGAAAAAAGGCTCCAAAACCTGCTGCAAAAGGCTCCACAACTTGCTGCAAATGGCTTCAAAAGGCTCAGCAACTTGCTGCAAATGGCTCCAAAACCGGGACACTTGTTTCGTATTGCGAAAAAAATTCGTAAACCGAGGCATTTTTTTCCCAGAATTTTCATTCGTAAACCGAAATTTCGTTTACCGAGTCGTTCGTTAACCGAGGTCCCACTGTACTAATATATATATATATATATATATATATATATATATATATATATATATATATATATATATATATAAATAATACAAAAGAATGTGTTTATATATGAAGCCATATTTTATCAGATATACTGTAAGGTTACAACTCTGATGTCAAAAATTGACTTGAAACCCATATTCAATCCTCCCCCACTTCTGTGATTGCACAGGATGGGTCACAAAGTCACTTAAAAAGAAATTGCTCTCAGGGTTATCTTTGGAGAGATCATTTAAAAAGGAACACTTTCTTGCTGGGCTAAAGTCCCTATAAGATGGTGATTGAACTTTTCTTATGCCCCTAAAACATTTGGTGATCATAGAAATGGTCAATCTTTACAGCTATATATTCCAGGTTTTAGATCAGACATAAGATACGCTTCTCCTAATTAAAATAGCATTTAAATTGCTTCAAACGGAATGGCCATGTTTATTTTGAATATTATAAACCTTGGATCAAACGTGATGATTCCCCTTCCTGATGAACAGGACATAGGAGAATCAAATTATAAGATAGATAACCCCATACAGGGATATATATTGACACAATGGCCTCTAGTTATCAACGTGTCTACTTACCTGCCTTCGCCGGCCCCAATACGCCCGACTAAGCTCGCCTACCATCGCCACTGCAGACCTAAATATGCTCGCCAAAGTTATCAATAAAGCTGCCAAGTACGGGGCGATGAGCAGCGGACTGTGATAGTTATCACTCATCCGATCTCGCTGCTCTTCGGCTTTTTCCCAGCTTTATTGCTAGCCTATCACTAAGCACCCACACCCCCTATACCGGCGCCCCCCGAGCCCCCCGCAACTAAATAAAGTTATTAACCCCTAAACCGCCGCTCCTAGACCCCGTCGCAACTATAATAAATGTATTAACCCCTAAACCACCACTCCCGGACCCCGCCGCCACCTACATTATACCTAGTAACCCCTATCCTGCCCCCCCTATTCCGCTGCCACCTATAATAAATTTATTAACCCCCTATCCTGCCGATCCCGGACCCGCCGCAACTAAATAATTTGTTTAACCCCTAAATCGCCACTCCCGGACCCCGCCGCCATCTATATTAAACTTATTAACCCCTAATCTTCCCCCCCACACCGTCGCCACCTATAATAAATGTATTAACCCCTATCCTGCCCCCCCCTACACTGTCGCCACCTATAATAAATGTATTAACCCCTATCCTGCCCCCCTATACCGTCACCACTATAATAAAATTATTAACCCCTAAACCTAAGTCTAACCCTAACCCTAACACCCCCCTAACTTAAATATTAATTAAATACATCTAAATATTATAACTCTTATTAACTAAATTAATCCTATTTAAAACTAAATACTTACCTTTAAAATAAACCCTAATATAGCTACAATATAAATAATAATTATAATGTAGCTATCTTAGGATTTATTTTTATTTTACAGGCAAATTTCAATTTATTTAAACTAGGTACAATAGATATTAAATAGTTATTAACTATTTAATAGCTACCTAGGTAAAATAAAGACAAATTAACGTGTAAAATAAATCCTAACCTAAGTTACAATTACACCTAACACTACACTATCATTAACTAAATTATTCCTATTTAAAACTAAATACTTACCTGTAAAATAAACCCTAAGATAGCTACAATGTAATTAATAATTACATTGTAGCTATTTTAGGATTTATATTTATTTTACAGGTAACTTTGTATTTATTTATTAAATAGTTATTAACTATTTAATAACTACCTAGCTAAAAGAAATACAAAATTACCTGTAAAATAAATCCTAACCTAAGTTACAATTAAACCTAACACTACATTATCATTAAATTAATTAAATCAATTAGCTACAAATAACTACAATTAAATACAATTAAATAAACTAACTAAAGTACAAAAATAAGAAAAACTAAGTTACAAAAAATAAAAAGTTACAAACATTTAAAAAATATTACAATTTTAAGCTACTTACACCTAATCTAAGCCCCCTAATAAAATAACAAAGCCCCCCAAAATAAAAAAATGCCCTACCCTATTCTAAATTACGAAAGTTAACAGCTCTATTACCTTACCAGCCCTTAAAAGGGCCTTTTGCGGGGCATGCCCCAAAGTATTCAGCTCTTTTGCCTGTAAAAAAAAATACAACCCCCACCCCCCATGTTCCGATCAGCCAATAGAATGCAAGCTCAATCTGATTGGCTGATTGGATCAGCCAATCGGATTAAACTTCAATCTGATTGGCTGATTCAATCAGCCAATCAGATTTTTCCTACCTTAATTCCGATTGGCTTATAGAATCCTATCAGCCAATCGGAATTCGAGGGACGCCATCTTGGATGACGTCCCTTAAAGAAACCGTCATTCGTCGGGAAGTCGTCAGTGGAAGAAGATGGCTCCGCGTTGGCTCGTCTGAAGATGGCTCTGCTTCGCTCCGGATGGATGAAGATTGAAGATGCCGCCTGGATGAAGACTTCAATCGGATGGAAGACCTCTTCAGCGCCCCTTGGATGATGACTTCAATCGGATGGAAGACTTCTTCAGCGCCCCTTGGATGATGACTTCGGCCGCTGCGGATGTCCCCTTCTGTTCCATCGGTGGTCGGCTGGCTGAAGACGGTTAAAGGTAGGATGATCTTCAGGGGGGTAGTGTTAGGTTTATTTAAGGGGGGTTTGGGTTAGAGTAGGGGTGTGTGGGTGGTGGGTTTTAATGGTGGGGGGTTGTATTTTTTTTTTTACAGGCAAAAGAGCTGAATACTTTGGGGCATGCCCCGCAAAAGGCCCTTTTAAGGGCTGGTAAGGTAATAGAGCTGTTAACTTTCGTAATTTAGAATAGGGTAGGGCATTTTTTTATTTTGGGGGTCTTTGTTATTTTATTAGGGGGCTTAGATTAGGTGTAAGTAGCTTAAAATTGTTGTAATATTTTTTAAATGTTTGTAACTTTTTATTTTTTATTTTTTGTAACTTAGTTCTTTTTATTTTTTATACTTTAGTTTATTTAATTGTAGTTAATTGTAGTTATTTGTAGCTAATTGATTTAATTAATTTAATGATAGTGTAGTGTTAGGTTTAATTGTAACTTAGGTTAGGATTTATTTTAAAGGTAATTTTGTATTTCTTTTAGCTAGGTAGTTATTAAATAGTTAATAACTATTTAATAACTATTCTAAATAGCTAAAATAAATACAAACTTACCTGTAAAATAAATATAAATCCTAAAATATCTACAATGTAATTATTAATTACATTGTCGCTATCTTAGGGTTTATTTTACAGGTAAGTATTTAGTTTTAAATAGGAATAATTTAGTTAATGATAGTGTAGTGTTAGGTGTAATTGTAACTTAGGTTAGGATTTATTTTACAGGTTAATTTGTCTTTATTTTAACTAGGTAGCTATTAAATAGTTAATAACTATTTAATAGCTATTGTACCTAGTTAAAATAAATTGAAATTTGCCTGTAAAATAAAAATAAATCCTAAAATAGCTACAATATAATTATTAGTTATATTGTAGCTATATTAGGGTTTATTTTATAGATAAGTATTTAGTTTTTAATAGGATTAATTTAGTTAATAAGAATAATATTTATTTAGATGTATTTAATTAATTAGGTGGGTGTTAGGGTTAGGGTTAGACTTAGGTTTAGGGGTTAATAATTTTATTATAGTTGCGACGGGGTCCTGGAGCGGCGGTTTAGGGGTTAACATATTTATTATAGTGGCGGCGGGGTCCGGGAGCGGCGGTTTAGGGGTTAACATATTTATTATAGTGGCGGCGGGGTCCGGGAGCGGCGGTTTTATTGGTTAATCAGTTTATTAGAGTGGCGGTGGGCTCCAGGAGCGGCGGTTTAGGGGTTAACATATTTATTATAGTGGTGGCGGGGTCTGGGAGCGGCGGTTTAGGGGTTAACATATTTATTATAGTGGCGGCGGGGTCCGGGATCTGCGGTTTAGGGGTTAATCAGTTTATTAGAGTGGCGGTGGGCTCCGGGAGCGGCGGTTTAGGGGTTAACATATTTATTATAGTGGCGGCGGGGTCTGGGAACGGCTGTTTAGGGGTTAACATATTTATTATAGTGGTGGCAGGGTCCGGGAGCGGCAGTTTAGGGGGTAATACATTTATTTAGTTGCGGCGGTGTAGGGGGGGGGGGACTGATTAGGGGTGTTTAGACTCGGGGTACATGTTAGGGTGTTAGGTGCAGACATCTCCCATAGGAATCAATGGGATATCGGGCAGCAGCGAACATGAACTTTCGCTATGCTCAGATTCCCATTGATTCCTATGGGATCCGCTGCCTCCAGGGCGGCGGATTGAAAACCAGGTACGCTGGGCCGGAAAAGTGCCAAGCGTACCTGCTAGTCATTTGATAACTAGCAAAAGTAGTCAGATTGTGCCGAACTTGCGTTTGGAACATCTGGAGTGACGTAAGAATCGATCTGTGTCGGACTGTGTCCGGCGGATCGAAGCTTACTGCAATATCCCTAAGAAGTTTCTATCTTAGAAAATGTGTTAGTGTAGGTAATCTTATATAACCAGCACTCAATAGGTTTTATGAGACCAGTACCATATAAGAGTATCAGAGATTTAGTTAAAGATTGAGGCAGACAGAAACTCTCAAGTAGTTATATTGGAAACCACTTGGAGTTATATAGAGATAATAAAACCTCAACAGTCACAAATATATAATAAAGCAGATGTTGGTTGAGGCTAGCGGATAATTAACAAGCACAATTGTTATAACTGGATTAGTTATTAAGTATAAGTTGCTATTAGTAACAGCGTTATATGCTTAGATCAGTTCTTGATAGAGAGTAGGCAAAGATTATACTTGCGGTTGGAATCCAAAGTACAGCGGGCTTAGGTGTTTTCCAAGTGATACAAATGTTTCAGATCGGTAAGTAACAACTGCTTGTTTCCCTTCTACTGAGAGAGCCGAAGCTGCGTGCGGTGAGCTGCGAGTGTAGCGAAGACACACACTGAATCCGGAAGAGGATGACGTCAGTCTGAAGGGAGCGATGTCCGTTACAGCTGCGGCTGTGTTGCGCTGTTGATTTGTAACAATTGTAGCAAGATGAAAGTGAGTCCTCTTTCATGTGTTATACTCGTGTCCCAATCTGGAGAGAAGCTTGTGAAATGAACAATGAGAAGTGTCTCTGATATAAATTAAACTTGTTATGAAGTTAATATCTTAGTCCACAAACAGGGAGAAAGTTACCATGCAATTTGCAAACATCAAGCAATTGTTTGGATCTAAAGCCCCTCCTTAAGTAGAGGATGATGGGAAGGTAGGAGACATTTCTTAAAGGGATAGTTGGATATGACACTTACGTCACTATATTCTACTTTTGCCGAGCAGCAGGGCTTGATAACTAAGGCGAATCAGCCTCGCCACAAATACGCTGCGGAATTCCAGCGTATTTGAGGTTGACGGCTTGATAACTAGGGGCCAATGTCAGAGAAATGGCTGGATTTCTTTTGCAACTCAATTATCTTTTCGAACAAAGATAAACATAGTACCTAAGTTACAGGAACCCTTTGGTTGGTAGAGTCAATGGTCTGTACTTTAGGGGAGGATATGCTCAGGAGTCCTTTGAAATCCTTCAACAAATCTTTCTACTCTGAAAAGAAACAAATGCTAACAGGCATATGTGATAACAACGCAATGGCTCACTGAATCGTTTGAAGCCAAATGAGATGCAAAGACTCATAACTGCTGACACTTGAATATACGTAATTCAGACATACGTCTGGGGGGAGGATAACATACAGCAAAAGCACATGGTTTGCATTATAATTTCAAATTTCACTGTTTAAAATAACTTGTACTTAGATTTCAGTAAAACATACTTCAGACAAAAAGCATGAAATGTCTTAGCCTCTGTGTTTTTTAAGCATATGAATATGGATATTTGTGGACCTAAAAAGCAATGATTAATAACACTATTATTTTTATTTCAGATCTGCATAGGCAAGATTCATGCATTCCGGATTTATTAGAAATATGAAATATATTATATTCATGTTGGGATGCAGTGCAGTACTGAATATGAAATATGCTGTGTTTGTATATCAATGTGGGGAAATGACCTGGTGACATTTTAAATGGATTTTAAGCTAGCAGTATAAATTACTTTGATATAATATAATGTTTAAAACATAATGTGTTTGGTATTAGGGTAATCACAAAAATTATATAATATTACCCCATCTATAATTAATATTGTATGATATGATATTACCCCATCTATAATTAATATTGTAAGTGATTAATGCAATGTTATATTATTGTTTAAATGGTCATTATATAGGGAGATATTTAAGATGCAGCAAAGATGAATATTGGGACTGTGTTGCTGCTTGTTTGTCATGTTGCCCCCCGATGGCCAAAATCTGGTGTTGCGATGCAAGAATTACAGCCAAAAGACAAATGGTTGTTAACAAACATGCATATCCCTGGCAACATACATTTCTAAAATGAACAAATCACAAAGCAGATATGTAGGGCCTCCCACATTGTTTCATCAATGATTAAATCATATATAAGCAATGCAAAATAGGAAAAGGGATGCTGCTGAGCTAACTTGTAACTGGAAATTGGCTGCGTTTGAAATACAGTTTACTATAGCAAAGCTGGGCTAACTTTTCTCATTAATTACAAAATAGTTATTTTGTCTTCTGAGATGAAACAAGAAGTTTTTGGAAACTGCCTTATCGATTTGAAGCCGGCGGCGCCAAATTTTGCGCGGGTTTGGTATCACATATACGGCGTAGCATACAACTTATGCGCCTATATTTCTGCCTTCGCCTGTATTATTTTTACCCATAGACTGACATACAAAACATGCGCAGTTTGGTATCCAATATACAGCGTAAGGACTTACGCACGCAGATTTCAGAAAATCTACTCCATTCTCATCTCGCCACAAATTGCAGGCACAGGAGCCCTTGCACTGACTAAAAAACCAACGTAACTCCCTGGAAGCCTTAACAAACACATACATTTCAGCAGCATCCCAAGGTTAAAGGGACAGTATACTATGATCTTGCTTTTTTAAGGTTTTATTGTGGACATATAATTGCTTATTTACTGTAAATTGGATTACCTTCATCTCTTTAGAACCCACTGTAGTGTAATTTATTCTAATGCTAACACAGCTTGGCACTGATGCCAAAATATATAAAGGGAGAGTCAACTCCAAAGAAAACCTTCTTCTTTTAAATAGGGCATGTTATTTCTAACTACTTTCAGATTTAATTTGAACACTTGCTTTGTTCTCTTGGTATTCTTAGTTGAAAGCAAAACCTAGGATGGCTCATATGATCATTTATAACACCTTCTTGAAGGCTGCCTCTTTGCAATTGTGTTAAACCAATCACACACACCACAACCTCTCACCTGCAGTCTTAAAACACCTGATAATGCCCACCCTATCAGTAACATCACTACTATATATACCAATGGGTCAATTTATATTGGATGTGAGATACATTGATTTACATCTTACAAGTGAATATTACTATATGTACCCTTCAGAAACAACTATTGTGGATGGGAGTTATAGTACAAGAATATGTTAGAAACAGGATAATATTACCTTTTTTGGGCCATTTCCACACAGGCCTTATTATATGTTTTAACAATATTAGTGTTCTAAAACACCCCTCACATGGATGTGGATGACAATTATATGGTAAAAAACAGAGGACAAGATTTATGGTGAACTATAAGAATTTTGTTTTGTTTTTAGGCTTCTTGGATGAGGGGGCAGAGGTGACTGGAGTGGATTTCCTGGTTCTCCTGGTTTGGGAAGCTTCAGATGATTCTGCTGGAGTGCTGGCCACAGATGAAAGGCTGGAGGCAGTGTCCTGCTGGTGTGTGAAGTGCTCAACCAACACACCCAGGAGTTGGTTTTGTTCCCGCCATCTATTGTCCATCTGTATCTGCATATCAGACTGGATTCTCATCATCTGAGACTGATTTTGGACAATTCCATTTAATGAGGCTGTAATGTCCCTCTGCAGCTCGATGCTATGCTTGAGTAGCCTCTATTGGCTCCTATGAAACCTCTGTTGGCCTCTTTGAATGCTTTCACAGCTTGTTATCAGCCTCCTCTGGAGTGAAATGTATTCCTCTCTCAGGGGAGAATACAGTGGATCTACAGGCTCTTGAGCAGCAGGTTCCGCTCTATCTGCTGGTGCGTCATGGACAACTTCAGCTGCATCTGCTTCATGGATAACTTCAGTTGCTGGTGCTTCAGGGACAACCTCAGCTGCTGGTGCTGCAGGGACAACCTCAGCTGCTGGTGCTTCAGGGACAACCTCAGCTGCTGGTGCTTCAGGGACAACCTCAGCTATATGCTCATCTGAGGATGGTGGAGCTCTCCCAAGGGAAGCAGATGGTGGAGCTCTCCCAAGGGAAGCGGATGGTGGAGCTCTCCCAAGGGAAGCGGATGGTGGAGCTCTCCCAAGGGAAGCAGATGGTGGAGCTCTCTCAAGGGAAGCGGATGGTGGAGCTCTCCCAAGGGAAGCGGATGGTGGAGCCCTCCCAAGGGAAGCGGATGGTGGAGCTCTCATGCTGGATTGGTAGTCCCATTGTCCACTAGTGTGTGACCACTCAGCCTGTCCACTTTGCATACCTTGTGACATCCCCTGTGTGGAAAAGCCATGACTGGCCTGATATTGTGTTGGGGGGTAAAGACATCGACCCTTCGTGGCTGACTTGGCTCCCCCTCAAAGCCAAAAGGATGTTCCTCAGGCCAGGTATCTTGCCATGGGTCATATGCCAATGGTGGTGGCATCAATTCTGGGTCCTCAACGGAGGCAATCCAACCCAGCTGATGCATGGGAGCATAATGTACATGTTTCTGCCTGAAGACCGGTGGTGGAGGTGGCTGCATGGCTGTGACTGGTGGTGGAGGTGGCGGCATGCCAGTTTGCAGCCTGGTGACAGGAGGTTCTGAGGAGGAGTCAAATGATGATAGGGATTAGTACAGTCATATATATATATCCATGGGGGCATACAATATACATTGATACATGCTAGGGACAATACTCAGTCTCATGTCAAACTCTCTATGAGGGATTTTAATCTGCACAGTATACAGGTATGTGTTTCATACAAGAGTTATGTGTACATGTCAGTGATGGAGAAAATGTGTTCTTTAAGTGACACTATGGTCACACAATTTACTTTAGCCTGATGTAGGCATAGAACCTGCTTTCTGAGCTAAAACTATTGTGATGGCTATAGTGTCCATTTACTGAAAACTCAACATGTGGCTTGTGGCCTGTGTTACTCTGAGACATGTTAGTATTGCACTATTCCACCTCATATCATGAATTGCATTGTGTTAAGTAACATTAATGTCAAATCTAATTGTAGATGTTTTTGTTAGTAGGCCAAATACCATGCTCCTCATTGTGTACATGAATGTGTGACATTAAAGGATGTTATATCTCAAATATATATCATACTGGTGTGTGGGATGTTACTCACCAGCATGAGGTGCTGTGGTTGCAACCCCTGACTCACGAGCCCCTGGAAGTCCACGGACTGCTGTGATACTCCGAGAGTTACGTATTATCTCCTGCCATACGTTGTATTCTGCTTCCAAGGGTGAACCACCGCCTGTTCCCCTCTGGTGCATGGCTTCCTGGCCCATCTTCTCCTTCACCCGCCTCTTGGAATCATTCCATCTTTTTTTCAGTCCCTCGACAGTCCTCCTCTGCGGGGCCACACTGTTTACAGCCTCCTCTACCACTGACCATGCTTCCTTACGCCTTCGGGCAACGCCTCTGCCCTTCTCCTGGCCAAAGAGGGCAGTGTGGTTTCCATGATGGCCTGGACTAGCGCAACATTCTCATCAAATGAGAAATTTGGGCATCTCATGGGCTCCTCCTCCTCTGTGGCCACCTGGCTTCCTCCCTGGGATGTCCCTGATGTGGGTTCCTCCCTATCCTCTCCCTCCTCCCCCCTTCTGTCCCCATGTGCACCCTCTGTCCCTCTCCTTGATGTGCCTGGTCTCTGGGGCTCTTGGGCATCTCCCATCCCATCATCTCTTCTAGCTCTCCCTCTCCCCACTCCACTTACTCCCTGACGGGGACCCCGCTGCTCCTCCTGTCCGCTACAATACTCCTCTCCCTGCCACTCCTCTACCCTCCTCCCCTCCGCCCTACCTCTCCCTACCATCCTCACACTACACACACTCACACCCAGTTCAATCACACATAATCACAACCAAACACTATCACACTGTAAAATTGAAATAAAATGTGTGAGGTGTATTTTGTATATGTATGTATGCAATATGTGAAAATAAGTGCAAGTAAATGTACAAGCTTACCCAAACAATCCGACTTAACTATTATGCTGCGCCTCTCTCACTACTCCTACTAATTCTAAATTCACTGTATTGTGCTGTAGCTCAACGAACCATCCAAACACAGTAAAGAAAATGGAGGCTGCTCATGGGTTTATATATGACTTTTGAATAGCGTAATTACGTTGTGCAGTTTTAGATGGAGTATCGGGTAATTTTTACGAGTCTTAGCCAAATTTGCATAAAACTACACTTTATTGAGACTTTATGTGTATTTGCGCACTTTTCAGAACAACGCCAGTTTGTCCTACTTACGCTACTTTAGCATCTGATGGCGCCGTATATTGGATGGCCCGATGTGCGAGGTGAAATTACGGGCGGCGCGGGTTCCCTCGCTTGCGCCGAAAACTACGCCATATATCAGATTGCGCCCCTGGTGTTCATTTTGGTAAAGTATTAAAAGGTTGCTAAAATATAGGCAAACATTTAAGATAAGCATTCCTTGTTGCTGTAGTAAATAAATTTAAAGAGCATATGTGTATTTTAAAACTAGTATTTCATAGTCTGTGTATTTTAAACTAATCATTAGTGCTAAGCAATTTATCCTGGAAAATTTACATATATATATTCTAGAATTGTTTTAACTGTAGATAACTAAGAATTTAATTCAGTTTGGATAAATTGGCATAGAGTTTGGTTATTGGCACAAATAATATATACAATTTCTGATGTTTTAAATATATAGGATAAATTGTGGCTAAGTAGCTGATTGTATTGCTGAATGTTAGTAGCTAATATTTTGGAATCTCATTGTGTTAATTTAATGAAATTCAATTGTGAATAAGGTTAGTTATAAAGATACAATTTGTTTTGTTTTGTAAAGATTTGCATAACATATTTGAATAGTTTTAAACGTGTATAGTATTGATTCATATTCTTGTTCCTACAAATATATTTTAATGTGTTTATAGATATTAACTAATTAAAAAGAATTCAGGAATTTATATTAATTTTATCGTCTTAGTATATGCATATTGACTGTGGGTTTATTTTAAAGAATAATTATTAAATATATTGAGTTATAACCCGGCCATATACTGATATATTATTTGGAGGCATTGCATGAGATATTATTAATATTAATCACATTGATATAATATATTTGTAATAAATAGAAATTATTATTGAAAAAAAATTAATCTAAATTTTTTTTATTATTATTATTAATTTTTTTGTTGATGTGATTAAATATTTCAGAGTTAATATTGATATCTTGAAATATTATTAAAAATTAATTTTTTTAAAATTGATAAAAATATTAATTTTTCATATTTCAAAATTAATAAAAAATTATTTTTCATATTTCAAAATTAATATTAATATTTTGAATATATACATTTTTTGGGAAATTTAAATATTGATTTTCATATTTCGAAATTATTAATATTTTTGAAGATATAATTTTTTTTCTCTCTTATTGGTCAAAATTGGTATTAGCGTTTTTATCTTATTAAGTACAACACTAAAATAACAATATCTTCAGCAAAAAGTAATGCTAGCGTTTCTGTACATGATGAAATTGTGCCCTCCCCAAGATCCTTTGTCCATGAAATGGTTCAGGCAAAAACTCTCAAGTTAGAAGCCATGAACCACCTCATGACTAGACTTGATATTGGGGACAATGTCTCCATGTATATTAAGGGGTGTAAAGCTAAGGCCAAATATTTAGTTAGAGATATGTGGTTTGAAGATGGTGAATTATACCAAATTTTACTGCAACTTAATAAATGCATGGAATTTAGAGGGCGTGATGAATTAATTTTCAAAACTTGGCCGATCCTAATGTATTTGAGCTGTGAGATGTCTAGCCAAATGGCAGGACAAGACAGACAATTAGGATGGTTAAGGGATGAAAATTATTCATTACGAGAATTTGAAGAAGCCTTTATTCACGGAAAGGTAGAGGTTCTGGAAGCTAATAAAAAGGTTAAAGACTTAAATAAATATAATCAGATATTAGTGGCTGAATTTAAAGCTTTAGAAGAAGAATATGAAAAATACCAAAATGAAAATAAAACTTTAAAAGCTAGATATCGTTCCCAATGAAATACAGTAATGTACTAAATAAAGTGTATGACACCCCTACTATAATTAAATTCCTAAAGAATGCAGTGCGCCCATTTTCCAAAGGGGGGGCCACTTCCATAATTGACCACTTAGAGGCCTTTGAAAATGTTTTATCTATAATGAATGTTACAAGTGATCAGTTAAAAATTTAATTTCTACCCTGGGTATTTGAAGGTAAATATCACAAATTCTTTGCTTCACTAAAGGATATGAATATTCATTCCTGGGATGAGACAAAGCAACAGTGCAGAAAGGAATTCGAGCAACATTGCACTAAAACTGCAGCGAAAATAGCTGTATATTTAAAATGTAGTGCAAATCAAAGCCCCATAGAGTGCCTTTCTAAACTGAAAAGTATGGCTGAAGATAATCCCATATTTGAATGCCCAGAATTTGTGAATATATTTTTTGAAGCACTGCCCGCACCCATCAAAATTAATTTAGCTAGAGATTTTGATGAGAACTGCTTATTGGAATGGCTGATCAAAGAGAGTACAAAGATATACTCTATTCAGCAGTCCGGTGAACAGGGGGATGAAAGGGAGAGAAAGCCCAATCCAAAAGTAGTGGCTGAAACTAGGGTGTCACCTAGCCCCCTCAATTTGGAGTCTAAAAAGAAAACCTATGCGGAGGTGGTCAGAGGAAACAGGCCATCTCCACAGAGGTTTAACTATACCCCTCCCCCAACTCGGGCTGAGGTGCAGAGAGACCATACCCATGGTAATAATTACTCCCAAAGAGAATACCCACAAAATAATTGGTATCCCTGCAAGGGTAGATAAAATAAATGGCGAAAATACTCTCAGGGTAACCAGACACCCCAAGTAAATAGTGCTCCCCAAAATACTAACGCTGAACAAGTTGAACCCCAGGGGCAACCACGCCAGTATAGAAACAGTGGCCCTGATTCTGAGGGGACCCGAGGGCCCAGGAATCACTACTTTGGGGCATCAAGGGATAAGCCCATGGGTAGAGGTAACTTGTACGATCAAGTGGATCAGCTTAGTACCCAGCTAATTCGGTTGAGCGAACAAATCGCTAATATGAGTCAAGCATTTACGGCTCAGCAACCTAACAATCCTTTTTTAGGGGTACAGCCAGTGGCCAGCAGTGGGCCACAGGCACAGTCATAAATATTGCAGTATCCCCTGAAAGGGAGGTGAGAGATATACAAAATAAAATGATAAATGTCAATAATGGTACTAATCATATTCTCTCCCCACAGACCGGAAACGGACGATTTAGCTGTGATGACGAGCAACCTCGGCCAGAAAGCATTAACAAATCCCTTCCTTTGCAGCATTCTCTTAACCTTGTTTCCACAGATGCAGTACACAATAACCCAGTCGACCCTATTATAGAGGGAACCGGTAAGAGTGAAGTCTCTTCTGCATCAGGTAACACAGCGGATTCAGGTAACACAACGGATTCAGGTAACACGTGACGAAGCCCACAAGTGTGCAATCATGCCAATTTTATGTGTGAAATGGTAGAAACTGCAGGGAGATATTATGTATTAGCTGAGCTGCAAGATTCAGTCTCTAACCCTATCATGGGATTAATTGATACTGGGTCTCAGGCAACTATTTTATCTCACAGGTACTACACACAGCTAAACGAGCTAACACCCCACAAACCTAAAATGAAAGAATTTGATGGTTCTCTAATAGGAGTTGGGGGTGACTCTCTAAAAATTTACGGTACTGCATGGTTAAAATTTAAAATGGGGAACAGGGTCATAAGACACCCTGTCATTATAGTGGATCTGCCAACTGATCGTTTAATTATTGGTAGTGATCTCCTGAAGCAATTAAACACCATAATTGATTGCAGAAATAATGTAATTTGGTCACAAGTAAAACGGCCAATTAATTATGAGCAATCCGGTATATCTTGCATCCGACATAACTGTCACGTGGTGGAAGTGAAGCCAGATGCTGTGGAGATTCATTTCAGGAATAATTCTGTACCTGAAATCACTATCCTACAAATAGATGATCAGACTCCTTTAAGTGGCTCTGATGGTAATACTTTTAAAAATTAGAAAGATAGAGAATATTTCCTTAGACGGCGATGTATTAACCATATCTCTCCACAAGGGGGATCATAAAATCCTTAAGGGGGGCCACGCTCAATACCTCGCAGGAATTGAGAGAGTTAAAGAGGATCTATTTATCCCTATACAAGTGCATGACCTTGGGAAAACCAAATATGCCAAATTGAGCTTAAAACAGGAAGGTAGCTATATAAGCGAAGGCTTATTAGCGCAGATAGCTGAACCTAAAGTGATTAAATATCTTTCTCCCCAAGACCACTGTGTCCACAGCCTGGATGACAGGTTTGAAAGCTATAACATCACAGCTAAGTGCTTATTATCCGTCTCTATTGGTAATAAGCCAGTGAAGCACCTGTTTTTAGTTCTAAATACTCCCCATAATCAAATATACGTTGGCAATGATCTCTTACATAGATATGCCATACAAATAGATTTGATTAACTCTTGCCTCTGGAGCAGGTTAAAGGGGGACCCTGAAGTATTTCAGGATGAAAATGCAGCCCTGAAATCAAACCAGCAATTGCCATATGCTGTGAATATGCAGGTGTCTAACGATGTTATAATTCCTGCTGGGGCTGATAAATTTCTTTTACCCTTACAGGTAAAAAGAGGTCAGAAATTAAAAACTTCTGAAACACTAATTTGCCTTTCCCATAGAATACAAAATCTGTTTATAACAATGGCCCACACTCATTTGGTAAATATTGGAACTATTCCAATACATGTTATTGTGCATAACATGACCCCACAGGATATAAACTTATCCAAGGGGACTACCATAGGATATGCGCTGGAATCAAGTTATTACACTTTTGGATTCCAGAATAATATAATTGGGCTAATACCTGAAGGATACTTAACTGAAGAACAATTAATAGAACAATCCTTTGCATCTATGCCATAGGGTCTATTTACTATTCAGTCTATTTATCCCTTCAGCTCAGAGGAAGGCATCTGTAAAATTGAAGAAGCCTCTCTAGTATTTGATCAGCCGATCAAACAGCAAGAATACCCATACCCAGAGTCATGGGGGCAATGTAAATTATAATCAAGGGGACCTCACCTCTAGATTGGAAGAAGCCTATGAAATAGGACAGCCTGAAATCTTTCCAGGATTTCAGCAAATAATCGAAGAGCAAATATCTTTAGCCAATGACTGTTCCAGCGATGATGAATGCCAACAGCTGCGAGAACTCCTGATGGAGTACAAGGATATTTTTGCTAGGGATTCATATGACTGTGGGACTACAGACTTGCACATTGCAAGAATACAAACAAATCCCAATGCGCCACCTGTTTTTGTTAAACAATACAGACTTCCTTTAGCCTCCTATGATTCTCTTGCAGAAATCATAAGGAACCTGGAAGAAAGGGGTATTATACGACAGGTGCACAGCTCTTATAACAATCCTATTCTAGGTGTGATATACCTTTAAGGTATATCCCGCCTTTAACAGGTAACTCCCTATTTATAGCACTTTTGGGTCAGGCATTCCTTGTCTGGAAATTGCTTTTACTAGAGTGATTCTGTTTCTCTAGTTAATATTGCTACTTGACTCTATACACTTGATTTATTTTTTCATTAATGGACTGTTACTTTCTCCTTGGATTTCGTTATCATATCATTAGTTCTAACAAACTTTTCTGCTTTCTTATCCTGTCTGTACTTACGGACTTCACTTGCTCTTTTTGGATCACGAAGCCGCCAGAACTACTTACCGCAATCCGGAAGCCGCACTCACACTGAAGACGCCGACCGGACCGGACGACAGGTACAAGTTCTCTCTGTTACAAAACGCTGCATATATCTTTATCCTGATTCTAATGTTACTTACCTCAGGAATCAAAGTAATCAACATCTCTACGTTTGCCTAAATACCTAACGAATGGATATGTGAATGGACTTGTATATATTTTATGGTTGAATGTATGAGTGCGTGAAGAGGATACATATTTAACTGAAGTTATTCACGGCTGAAGTTTATTCCATATCCACCTGCGTGATTATATCTCATCTGATCTGTTCTTAATCATAACTTGACTTGTTAAATACTGATGTTCTTCCGTTATCTAATCTTGAAAGACAATTCAGATTAAGACTTTGTGCTTATATCTATAACAGTAACTCTCACTACTGACTAGTCAGGTTATCAAGACCATATTGCCTGACTATATTCAGGAAAAGAGATACAAACTTAATATTTTCACTGCAACAATATCTGCTACAGCAGATCATCAAATAATTTTCAGACCACAGTGAATTAAGTTGTAGTACTGTTATAGATTTTCATACAATGGATCCAACTGAAATAAAAAATCAGTTTACTAATATCCAACAAAAATTAGATTATCTTGCAAGAGGGTTAACTGAAGTTCAAACGGAAAATGCAGCACTAAAAACTATAGTCAAAGACTATGTAACTGCTAAACCTGACATACCAGAACCTCACATACAATATCCTCAAACTTTTACAGGCAAGAGACATGAATTCAGAGATTTTAAAAATGCTTGCCATCTTCTTTTCTCTTTAAGACCACGTACTTACCATACTGACCGCATCAAAGTTTGCACCACGATTTCTTTTCTATAAGGGGAACCTAGAACGTGGGCTAACAGATATTATGAGAACAATGATCCCATACTGGATTCATTACAAGAATTTTTCCAAGCCATGTCTAACTTATATGTAGACACTGACACACAGATAATAGCTGAATCCAAGTTACGCTCACTTAAACAAGGGAAGCGTACAGTAGAAGAATATACTACTGACTTCCAAATGTGGGCAGTAGATTCTCAATGGAACCAGGTTAGCCTTAAAAATCAGTATAGGCTGGGTCTATCTGAAACATTAAAAGATGAGCTTTCACGTCAGGAGTTGCCAGATACTTTACCAGCTCTAATAAAATTAAGTACATCTATTGATAGAAGGCTTAGAGAAAGGCATGCAGAAAGGGTCTCATATGATTCATCAACAAGGCGAACCATCACTTATAATCCAACTTCAGAAAAACCACAACTACATTCTACACCTATGGAAATTGGAGCGATTAAAGGACCTCTCACTCATGAAGAAAAGATAAGGAGGAGGGTTGAAAAATTGTGTTTATACTGTGCAAACAAGGAGCACTCTGTGTCTGAGTGTCCAATACTTCAGAAACAAAAGAAGGGTAAGCATAAAAACCCAAATCACATTTGTCACATCTCAGATGATAAACAATTGACATTAACTCTCTCTTTACAGTGGGATCAGGAAAATATCCTAACCAGGGCGTTGATTGATTCCGGGGCATCAGGAAGCTATATTGATTCTGTATTTGTTGAAAAAAATAAAATACCCTTAGTGTGCAAGCAAACACCTGTGTATGTTAAGTCTATAGATGGAACTTTGATAAAAAAAGGTCCTATTACACATCACACTGTACCTTTATTAGTCAAATCCAATACAGGTCACACAGAATACATAAAATTTGATGTAATACCAATTGCATTGCATAACTTAATCTTAGGGTATACATGGTTATGTTACAAACTGCTATTTGTAACTGGCCCTTTAAATGAAAAATTGCCCTGCTTCCCTGGATTTTGGAGAAGCCTATTTGCCAGCCTCCTTCCTCATGACTATGGCCCCTGGAAGATTGTGCCCCTGAGAGTATTTTAACTTTTATGGGGTGTGTATGGCCCTTTAAGAACCGTCTGGGGACATATTGTAACTTTGGTGAACAATGCCCCTTTAAGACTATGTCCCCAGACCTGTGAAATGACTTGTCCCTGGCTTTCTCCCACTTGGTTCAGTTTCATTGTGTGCCATTAAGAGTTAATTTTGTTCAATTCTAAATACAAGTTTGCTGGGATCAGCTCTAATTAGGTTTAGTGATAAACCTTACCATTGTCTAATCAGACTGCTAGTGATAAGGTGGACTGCATTGTTTTATTGTTTGTAACTTGTTATCGGCTGAAGTAATGTTGTGGCCTGTCAAAGGGAGTGTCTCTCTATCTAATATCAAATGTGTGATGGGGGATTTTATGCCTCCCCCTGAGAGTGTCCTGTTTGCATGTAACCTCAATAAAAAGCAGGCTGTGTGCTCCAGCAGATCAGACCTATTTTGACCCTCTAACTTGCAGCTTTGACTCATGTTTGTAGGATACAGCTTATATCACTACAGGGATTGCTGACTACGGGACTGATGATTCTTTGGTGAGCGCTAGGAGCATCCTTTTCTACGGTCCAACTTCCAGCCAGCCTGGAGGCAACCGTAACATTTGGCGGCAGCGGTGGGATAGCGTCCTAGCGCAAGGAGCAGTACCACAACAGCACTGGTATCGTAGGAGAGTTATTGAGGGCAACGCTAGCCACTGCGCAGCGTCCCTACCTACAGCAGCATGGAGCTGACAAGACACTGGTCAGAACCCTGTGAAGAGCACCTCAACCTGATCCGTCGCTATGAGGGCGCTGATTTCGTTCCAGAGGTAAAGAGGCGGCTAGTCCGATATGGTCCAGACCCTGCGCAGGAGGTAGTCAGTCGAATCATCTGAAAATTGGCTACTGAGAACGAAGCGGCACGAGCCTTTGAGCGCCAACTGTGGAGTTTGGGGGTATGGACACCTGCTCTCCAGCGAGAAAATGAGTTACAGGGGGCAGAGACAGTTGGTCCTGTCCCCCAGCAGCAGAGGAATATGCAGTGAATTGGGAGCCCAGACTCCATTCCCCAGCGGCAGGCTGAGTTACAGGGGGCAGAGACAGTTGGTCCTGTCCCCCAGCAGCAGAGTGAATTGCAGGGAATTGGGAGCCCAGACTCCATTCCCCAGCGGCAGGCTGAGTTACAGGGGGCAGAGACAGTTGGTCCTGTCCCCCAGCAGCAGAGTGAATTGCAGGGAATTGGGAGCCCAGACTCCATTCTCCAGCGGCAGGCTGAGTTACAGGGGGCAGAGACAGTTGGTCCTGTCCCCCAGCAGCAGAGGAATATGCAGGGAATTGGGAGCCCAGACTCCATTCCCCAGCGGCAGGCTGAGTTACAGGGGGCAGAGACAGTTGGTCCTGTCCCCCAGCAGCAGAGTGAATTGCAGGGAATTGGGAGCCCAGACTCCATTCCCCAGCGGCAGGCTGAGTTACAGGGGGCAGAGACAGTTGGTCCTGTCCCCCAGCAGCAGAGTGAATTGCAGGGAATTGGGAGCCCAGACTCCATTCCCCAGCGGCAGGCTGACTTACAGGGGGCAGAGACAGTTGGTCCTGTCACCCAGCAGCAGAGGAATATGCAGGGAATTGGGAGCCCAGACTCCATTCCCCAGCGGCAGACTGAGTTACAGGGGGCAGAGACAGTTGGTCCTGTCCCCCAGCAGCAGAGTGAATTGCAGGGAATTGGGAGCCCAGACTCCATTCCCCAGCGGCAGGCTGAGTTACAGGGGGCAGAGACAGTTGGTCCTGTCCCCCAGCAGCAGAGTGAATTGCAGAGAATTGGGAGCCCAGACTCCATTCCCCAGTGGCAGGCTGAGTTACAGGGGGCAGAGACAGTTGGTCCTGTCCCCCAGCAGCAGAGGAATATGCAGGGAATTGGGAGCCCAGACTCCATTCCCCAGCGGCTGGAAGTATGTATGGGAGAGGAGCTTGTAACCCCCTCTCCCCAGCGGCAGCTTAACGCACCAGGGGGAGACAGTAAGCCCCACAACCGTGCAGATGGGACCGTGGTCTCTGCACTTACAGCACAGGGGGCAGAGACAGTTGCTCCTGTCCCCCATCAGCAGAGTGAGATGCAGTGGATTGGGAGCCCAGTCTCCATTCTCCAGCTAACTCCTAACTTGGGCCCAGGGTTAACAGTAGAGATGTTAACCCCCACTGACCCCCACGTTCCCTTTGCCACCGGGCAGGACTATGCCCCAATGCCCCCAGCAGAAGAGATGGCATTAGGACAGAGCGCTGCTGGCCTCTGCCCTACAGACCCCCTTGTTACAGGGCTGGCCTGCAAACCCCTCACCCCAGCAGAAGAGCTGGCATCAGGACAGAGCGCTGCTGGCCTCTGCCCCCCAAGTACCACCAGCTATTTGCCCAGCTGCACCAGGAAGGCCGAGGATGCTACACTTTCATCCTACAACCTGAAACCTACAGGCCAGTACTACGTATTGTTGGGGGGCTACTTTGCTGCTAATGTTTATTTGTGGGTGGGTTGCGAGACTAACTTAGGCACTGACCGACAGAAGGTCAGGTGCCTGGTTAGTCTCCCTCCAAAAGGGGAGATATGTTACAAACTGCTATTTGTAACTGGCCCTTTAAATGAAAAATTGCCCTGCTTCCCTGGATTTTGGAGAAGCCTATTTGCCAGCCTCCTTCCTCATGACTATGGCCCCTGGAAGATTGTGCCCCTGAGAGTATATTAATTTTTATTGGGTGTGTATGGCCCTTTAAGAACCGTCTGGGGACATATTGTGACTTTGGTGAACAATGCCCCTTTAAGACTATGTCCCCAGACCTGTGAAATGACTTGTCCTTGGCTTTCTCCCACTTGGTTCAGTTTCATTGTGTGCCATTAAGAGTTAATTTTGTTCAATTCTAAATACAAGTTTGCTGGGATCAGCTCTAATTAGGTTTAGTGATAAACCTTACCATTGTCTAATCAGACTGCTAGTGATAAGGTGGACTGCATTGTTTTATTGTGTGTAACTTGTTATCTGCTGAAGTAATGTTGTGGCCTGTCAAAGGGAGTGTCTCTCTATCTAATATCAAATGTGTGATGGGGGATTTTATGCCTCCCCCTGAGAGTGTCCTGTTTGCATGTAACCTCAATAAAAAGCAGGTTGTGTGCTCCAGCAGATCAGACCTATTTTGACCCTCTAACTTGCAGCTTTGACTCATGTTTGTAGGATACAGCTTATATCACTACAGGGATTGCTGACTACGGTGCTGATGATTCTTTGGTGAGCGCTAGGAGCATCCTTTTCTACGGTCCAACTTCCAGCCAGCCTGGAGGCAACCGTAACAAGTTACAATTACATAATCCGGTAATAAACTGGAAACACTCAGAACTTACACTAACCTCTTCCTATTGCACTAAAACTTGTTACCCTCATACTGTTATAGCTTCACTTGAAGAAGGGATACCAGGTTTGTATCAGGATTTGGTAGAGGTTTTCAATCTAAAGGAAGCAGAAAATTTGCCCCCACATAGGAGTTTCGATTGTCCTATAGACCTTGTTCCAGGGTCGCAGATACCACATGGGAAAATGTATCCATTATCACAAGAAGAATTAAAATTCTTGAGGACATATTTGGAAGAGAATTTAAGAAAGGGATTCATTACTCATTCAACTTCCCCAGCAGCGGCAGGCATGTTTTTAGTTAAAAATAAAGATAAATCGTTAAGACCTATAGTTCACTATAGGGCTCTTAATGCCATTACAATAAAAAACAGATATCCATTACCATTGATTCCAGAGTTCATAGAGCGATTGAAAGGAGCAAACATTTACACCAAGCTAGATCTGAAAGGTGCGTATAACCTTATTAGGATCAAAAAAGGGGATGAGTGGAAGACAGCATTTAGGACCAGATACGTTTTATATCAATATAATGTTATGCCATTTGGGTTAAGCAATGCCCCAGCGACCTTTCAGCATTTCATTAATGAAATATTCTATGATTTACTGGATGTTTGTGTCATTGTATATCTAGATGATATACTTATTTACTCGAAGAATCCACAAGAACATGAAAAACATGTTCGATGGGTTTTAACAAGATTAAAAGAGCATAAACTATATGCAAAGCAAGAAAAATGTCTTTTTCATGTGAATAGAATAAAGTTCCTCGGTTATATCATAACACCCAACGGGATTCAAATGGATCCCGAAAAAGTATCTGCTATATTGCAATGGCCTATACCACAATCGATACGAGCTCTACAAAGATTTATCGGATTCGCGAATTACTATAGAAAATGTATTGATAATTTTTCTAACATTGTTAAGCCTTTGACTGAACTAACCAGTAAGAAACAAAGGTATAAGTGGACAGAACAGGCACAGATAGCTTTTGATTACTTAAAAGAAAATTTTTCTAAAGCTCCACTGCTACACATACCAGATAACAATCTTCAATATGTACTTGAAGTAGACGCTTCCAGTTCTGGAATTGGAGCCATCCTTTCACAATACAATAAGGAACAGACAGAGATGAACCCAGTTGGTTACTACTCCAGAAGATTTTCTCCTGCTGAAATTAATTATAGCATAGGAGATAAGGAGTTATTAGCCATAAAAACTTCTCTTGAACAATGGAGGCACTTATTAGAAGGAACTGAGAAACCATTCAAAGTGTTCACAGATCACAAGAATTTAGAATACTTAAAGAAAAGCAAAACCTTGTCTGCTCGACAAGTAAGATGGTCTTTATTTTTGGACAGATTCAATTTTATAATTACATACAAACCTGGTCACTTGAACGTAAAGGCAGACGCTCTATCGAGAATACAAGAAGAATTACATCATGATGCAATAGTTCCTATTATACCAGCTGAAAGATTTATTGGAGTACTAACTCCTCTGGAGAAGGAAATAATAAAGGCAATACAGAAAGAGGATGATTATCCTAAGAACTGTATTAAAAACCCAGAAACAGGTCTTTATTATCATAAAGACAAGTTATATGTTCCGGAAGTAATGAGAACCCATATATTAAAAAACACCCACGACGAACCCTTATCTGGACATACGGGTATACAAAAAACAATAGAAAAAACAAGAAGTTTCTGGTGGCCACAAATGGATCAAGATATTCAACAATATGTTACCTCTTGCGATACTTGCGCTAGAAATAAAGTTGATCACAGGGGACCGATTGGATTGTTAAACCCACTGCCAGTTCCTGATAGGCCCTGGTCCACAATTTCAATGGAGTAGTAATAGATCACTTAACAAAGATGGGACATTTTATACCATTGAAAAGCTTACCTAACGCTTACATCACTGCTAATGTTTTTCTAAACCATATTGTAAAGTTACATGGGCTTCCAACAACTATTATCACAGACAGGGGAACACAATTTACTTCAGCATTCTGGAGATCCTTATGTAAATTGTTGAAAATAAACTCCAGGTATTCAACAGCATTTCACCCACAAACCAATGGAATGACAGAAAAATTAAACCAAACATTAGAACAATATCTACGGTGCTACGTATCCCATCTTCAAGATGATTGGATTAATTATTTACCCATGGCCGAGTTTTCCTATAACAACTCAATTTCAACATCAACAAAAATGACTCCTTTTTATGTAACTTATGGATATCATCCAACTAACATATTGATTACCAATACTGAGGTGAACTCATCAGTTGCTAAAGATTACTCAAGTAAGCTACAGGAACGTTTAGCTTTGGTTAAATCTCACCTCACGGAAGCCAAGAATTATCAGAAGCGGTATTATGATATGCATCATAGACCTAGTCCTTTATATAAAATTGGTGACAAAGTTCTATTATCGATTAAAAACCTAAAGGTGCATGTACCTTCAAAGAAATGAGCAAACCAGTTTATTGGCCCTTTTGAAATAGACAAAATTGTAAATCCTTCTACTGTCAGATTGGTATTACCACCTTCCTATAAGATACATCCCACATTTCATGTATCATTAATAAAACCATACAAAGCAACAAATAAGGATGATAACCTTAAACCCCCTGCTATTCAAATAGATGATCAGGAGGAATATGAAATTGAGAGGATTTTGGATTCAAGAATTCGGGGTCGACACCTGGAATACCTTCTGAAGTGGAGAGGTTTTGGACCTGAGGATAATTCATGGCAAAGACAATCTGAGGTTCATGCTCCACGTCTAATACGGTGTTTTCACAAACGGTACCCGTTAAAACCAACCATTGCTGATGTGGGGAGACCTTGAAGGGGGGAGTGTGTGATATACCTTTAAGGTATATCCCGCCTTTAACAGGTAACTCCCTATTTATAGCACTTTTGGGTCAGGCATTCCATGTCTGGAAATTGCTTTTACTAGAGTGATTCTGTTTCTCTAGTTAATATTGCTACTTGACTCTATACACTTGATTTATTTTTTCATTATTGGACTGTTACTTTCTCCTTGGATTTCGTTATCATATCATTAGTTCTAACAAACTTTTCAGCTTTCTTATCCTGTCTGTACTTACGGACTTCACTTGCTCTCTTTGGATCACGAAGCCGCCGGAACTACTTACCGCAATCCGGAAGCCGCACTCACACTGAAGACGCCGACCGGACCGGTCGACAGGTACAAGTTCTCTCTGTTACAAAACGCTGCATATATCTTTATCCTGATTCTAATGTTACTTACCTCAGGAATCAAAGTAATCAACATCTCTACGTTTGCCTAAATACCTAACGAATGGATATGTGAATGGACTTGTATATATTTTATGGTTGAATGTGTGAGTGCGTGAAGAGAATACATATTTAACTGAAGTTATTCACGGCTGAAGTTTATTCCATATCCACCTGCATGATTATATATCATCTGATCTGTTCTTAATCATAACTTGACTTGTTAAATACTGATGTTCTTCCGTTATCTAATCTGGAAAGACAATTCAGATTAAGACTTTGTGCTTATATCTATAACAGTAACTCTCACTACTGGCTAGTCAGGTTATCAAGACCATATTGCCTGACTATATTCAGGAAAAGAGATACAAACTTAATATTTTCACTGCAACAATATCTGCTACAGCAGATCATCACACTAGGTGTTCTTAAGCCCAATGGACAATGGCGTTTGTGTGCTGACTTAAGATAGCTAAACAAACGAGTGTACATGTTTGGCTGGCCTGTGCCATATATTGACCAGTGCTATTGGACCATAAAGGTACATGAGGATGACCAGTATAAGCTAGCATTCTCATTCCAAAAGGTCCAGTTTGCATTTCAAAGACTTCCTTTTGGATACATAAATGCTGGACATGAATTTGCTGTATTCATGCATAAGGCTATGCCTGATGCACTGGAAAGGGGGACCTTATCTTAAGTTGATGATGTTTTAATCAAAAGCACAGACTTTGAAAAACACATCACAGAGCTTAAACACGTCCTCAGCCAACTTAAAAGGGCAGGTGTCAAATTATCCCTACAAAATGCTCAATGGTGCCGCACTCGTGTAAACTTCTTGGGACATGAAGTTACTTCTGAAGGGCTAAATCCTCAGAAGAAAAAGGTGGAAGCTATAGTAAATTCTAAAAACCCAACTAGCTTAAAGGAATTTAGATCATTCTTGGGTATGACAAATTATTCTCGTAAATTCAGTGATAATTATGTAGAATTAGCTAAATTACTACTACTTCTTCTAAAGAAGGATGTGAAATGGCACTGGAGTGAGACTCAAGAGACAGCCATCAAGGAGCTGAAGAGAAAACTCACTCAAGCACCTTGCTTAGCGTACTCTGAAGGTGGTAAACCTTTCTTCTTAGAAACAGGTTACACAGATGTAAGCATGTGTGCTATTTTATACCAAAAGCATTATAATTTAGGCAAAGTCATTGCTTATGCGAGCAAAACTCTATCCCCAGTAGAAATAAAATTTAGCAATTGTGAAAAACCCCTCTTATCTAATGTATGGGCTCTACAAAATTTCCGCAGCTATATACAGGGTGAGAAAATTATTGTATAAACGGCCCACCAGCCTTTGCTATATTTGCAAAGTGAGAGAATAAGAGATGGGAATTTGTCTAATAGCCACATAATAGCGTGGACTCTTTCCTTACAAGGCTGGCCTTTAGAAATTCGCTACAAGCAGAATAAAAAGAATCCTGTCGCACAGGGGCTTGCTGAGCTCCACGACTGTACTGCTAAAGATCCTGGGGAAGAATTATCAGAAGTGATTTCCTGGAGGAACAATTGCTTTCCCCATATAAAATGTACAATGAGGACCATTGTCAAACATTACCTTGGGTATATGTTGATGGTTGTTCTTACCATGCCACTATTGATAATGAGCGCAGATTAGTCGCTGGCATTGGTATAACTTGGGCAAATGGATTCCCAAATATATCTATAGGTTTCAACATTGGACCAAGATCCAGTCAAGTTGCAGAACTCACTGCTGTTCTAAAAACCATTGAAATGGCTATTGAACATGATATTCATCAATTTGTAATCATTACTGACCTAAATTATGTGCATGACAGTTTTGTTGAATACACTTCCGCTGCTGTTGTACGAGAAAACATTCGGGTCGGTCTGGCGGGACTGAAGGAGAGCAGAGAAATCCTTGGAGATCCTTGGTACACAGTATGCTATAAGCACAAGTATAGCTGTGTAATCCAGCCCACTGAGTTAGGCTACTTTCAACACAGGACCAGAGGCTGCAAAATCAAAATCAAGCCCGTTACCTGCGGATTTGCTGGGAGAGAAATCCAGCCGGTTTCCAACTTGACATCCAAAAGATCGAATTGACCTACGCGAGAGAGGGAGTCAGCTGGAGGACTCTAAAGGTTCCAGAAAGCGTTTGTGACACTTCTCAAGTGTCTGGGAGCTTGTAAGTACCAGCTATACTTGCGCATTTAGGCTTGTTTGTTCCACTGATCGTGCACCATGGTGGCGCCTTCTTTTTTATTCTAAATTTCTGCATATTCCTTCCTTTTGGGACACCAACAAAAGATTTGAAGAATTTGCAAGCCACCTCCATCCGTGAATCGTGATCATACCATTTGATTGACATTCTGTTTCACTGGGGATTATCCCCATACTAATACCAGCTAAGTCACTGAGTATTATTATTTTTTGGTTTATTTTTATTTTATTTTTGGGACGTTAGATACGTTATTTCTGACATTTATAATTTGTTCACTAGTGCATTGCATGTGAGTTTCACCATTGCTAGCATCTTTATTTATTTGAATTGATGGCGCTCTGTTCTCTTTTTTAATAATAGTGTAGTTTAAAGATGCTAGCTGCTAAGCATGGAGGCTCAATAAATAACGGAATCTCTTCATAGAAGACTGTCTATGATGCATACCGTCAACACACTCACCAGATACCGCTGACTTTAAGCCAATTCAAACACATGTGTCCTACATCTATTTGAATTGGAAGGGGGAATTATGTCAGGGTACAGGTAAATACGTATATATATATATATATATGTACTAATATATATATATATATATATATATATATATATATATATATATATATATAATACAGAAGAATGTGTTTATATATGATGCCATATTTTATCAGATATACTGTAAGGTTACAACTCTGATGTAAAAAATTGACCTGAAACCCATATTCAATCCTGATTACACAGGATGGGTCACAAAGTCACTTAAAAAGAAATTGCTTTCAGGGTTATCTTTGGATAGATCATTTAAAAAGGAACACTTTCTTGCTGGGGTGTGAAGCTAAAGTCCCTATCAGATGGTGATTGAACTTTTCTTATGCCCCTAAAAAATTTGGTGATCAGAGAAATGGTCAATCTTTACAGCTATATATTCCAGGTTTTAGATCAGACATAAGATATGCTTCTCCTAATTAAGATAGCATTTAAATTGCTTCAAAATGAATGGCCATGTTTATTTTGTATATTATAAACCTTGGATCAAACTTGATGATTCCCCTTCCTGATGAACAGGACATAGGAGAACCAGATTATAAGATAGATAACCCCATACAGGGATATATATTGACACAATGTCAGAGAAATGGCTGGATTTCTTTTGCAACTCAATTATCTTTTCAAACAAAGATAAACATAGTACCTAAGTTACAGGAACCCTTTGGTTGGTAGAGTCAATGGTCTGTACTTTAGGGGAGGATATGCTCAGGAGTCCTTTGAAATCCTTCACCAAATCTTTCTACTCTGAAAAGAAACAAAAGCTAACAGACAAATGTGATAACAACGCAATGGCTCACTGAATCATTTGAAGCCAAATGAGATGCAAAGACTCATAACTGCTGACACTTGAATATATGTAATTCAGACATACGTCTGGGGGAGGATAACATACAGCAAAAGCACATGGTTTGCATTATAATTTCAAATTTCACTGTTTAAAATAACTTGTACTTAGATTTCAGTAAAACATACTTCAGACAAAAAGCATAAAATGTCTTAGCCTCTGTGTTTTTTTATCATATGAATATGGATATTTGTGGACCTAAAAAGCAATGATTAATAACACTATTATTTTTATTTCAGATCTGCATAGACAAGATTCATGCATTCCGGATTTATTAGAAATATGAAATATATTATATTCATGTTGGGATGCAGTGCAGTACTGAATATGAAATATGCTGTGTTTGTATATCAATGTGGGGAAATGACCTGGTGACATTTTAAATGGATTTTAAGCTAATCAGCTAGCAGTATAAATTACTTTGATATAATATAATGTTAAAACATAATGTGTTTGGTATTAGGGTAATCACAAAAATGATATGATATTACCCCGTCTATAATTAATATTGTAAGTTATTAATGCAATGTTATATTATTGTTTAAATGATCATTATATAGGGATATATTTAAGATGTAGCAAAGATGAATATTGGGACTGTGTTGCTGTTTGTTTGTCATGTTGCCCCCCGATTGCCAAAATCCGGCGTTGCGATGCAAGAATTACAGCCAAAAGATAATTGGTTGTTAACAAAGATGCATCTCCCTGGCAACATACATTTCTAAAATGAACAAATCACAAAGCAGATCCGTAGGGCCTCCCACATTGTTTAATCAATGATTAAAACATATATAAGCAATGCAAAATAGGAAAAGGGATGCTGCGGAGCTAACTTGTAACTGGAAACTGGCTGCGTTTGAAATACAGTTTACTATAGCAAAGCTGGGCTAACTTTTCTCATTAATTGCAAAATATACTTATTTTGTCTTCTGAGATGAAACAAGAAGTTTTTGGACACTGACTTATCGATTTGGTGTTCATTTTGGTAAAGTATTAAAAGGTTGCTAAAATATAGGCAAACATTTAAGATAAGCATTCCTTGTTGCTGTAGTAAATAAATTTAAAGAGCATATGTGTATTTTAAAACTAGTATTTCATAGTCTGTGTATTTTAAACTAATCATTAGTGCTAAGCAATTTATCCTGGAAACTTTACAGATATATATTCTAGAATTGTTTTAACTGTAGATAACTAAGAATTTAATTCAGTTTGGATAAATTGGCATAGAGTTTGGTTATTGGCACAAATAATAGATACAATTTCTGATGTTTTAAATTGGAATTATATAGGATAAATTGCGGCTAATAGCTGATTGTATTGCTGAATGTTAGTAGCTAATATCTTGGAATCTCATTGTGTTAATTTAATGAAATTCAATTGTGAATAAGGTTAGTTATAAAGATACAATTTGGTTTGTTATGTAAAGATTTGCATAACATATTTTAATAGTTTTAAATGTGTATAGTATTGATTCATATTCTTGTTCCTACAAATATATTTCAATGTGTTTATAGATATTAACTAATAAAAAAGAATTTAGGAATTTATATTACTTTTATTGTCTTAGTATATGCATATTGACTGTGGGTTTATTTTAAAGAATAATTATTAAATATATTGAGTTATAACCCAGCCATATACTGACAGCCCCAAAGTAATCAGCTCTTTTACCTGTAAAAAAAAAAATACAAACAACCCCCCCAACAGTAAAACCCACCACCCACACAACCAACCTCCCAAATAAAATACTAACTAAAAAAGCCTAAGCTCCCCATTGGCCTGAAAAGGGCATTTGGATGGCATTGCCCTTAAAAGGGCATTTAGCTCTATTGCAGCCCAAAGACCTAACCTAAAAAATAAACCCTCCCAATACACCCTTAAAAAAACCTAACACTAATCCCCTGAAGATCGACTTACTGTTCTGAAGACCGGACATCCATCCTCAAGGAAGTGGCAGAAGTCTTCATCCAACCGCTCCGTAGTCCTCAACGAAGCCGGGAGAAGTCTTCATCCAAGCTGGGCGAAGTGGTCCTCCAGACGGGCAGAAGTCTTCATCCAGACGGCATCTTCTATCTTCATCCATCCGACGCAAAGCGGGTCCATCTTCAAGACATTCGACGCGGAGCATCCTCTTTATCCGGAGTCTTCTTACTGAATGAAGGTTCCTTTAAATGACGTCATCCAAGATGGTGTCCCTTAGATTCCGATTGGCTGATAGAATTCTATCAGCCAATCGAAATTAAGGTAGAAAAAATCCTATTGGCTGATGCAATCAGCCAATAGGATTGAAGTTTAATCCTATTGGCTGATCCATTCAGCCAATAGGATTGAGCTTGCATTCTATTGGCTGTTCCAATCAGCCAATAGAATGCAAGCTCAATCCTATTGGCTGATTGGAAAAGCCAATAGGATTTTTTCTACCTTAATTCGATTAGCTGATAGAATTCTATCAGCCAATCGGAATCTATGGGACACCATCTTGGATGACGTAATTTAAAGGAACCTTCATTCAGTAAGAAGACTCCGGATGAAGAGGACGCTCCGCGTCGGATGTCTTGAAGATGGACCCGCTTCCTTGAGGATGGATGTCCGATCTTCAGAACAGTAAGTCGATCTTCAGGGGGTTAGTGTTAGGTTTTTTTAAGGGTGTATTGGGTGGGTTTATTTTTTAGGTTAGGGCTTTGGGCTGCAATAGAGCTAAATGTCCTTTTAAGGGCTATGCCCATCCAAATGCCCTTTTCAGGGCAATGGGGGGCTTAGGTTTTTTTAGTTAGTATTTTATTTGGGGGGTAAGTTGTGTGGGTAGTGGGTTTTACTGTTAGGGGGGTTGTTTGTATTTTTTTTTGCAGGTAAAAGAGCTGATTACTTTGGGGCAATACCCCGCAAAAGGCCCTTTTAAGGGCTATTGATAGTTTAGTTTAGGCTAGGGTTTTTTTATTTTGGGGGGGCTTTTTTATTTTGATAGGGATATTAGATTAGGTGTAATTAGGTTAAAGATCTGTAATTTGTTTTTTATTTTCTGTAATTTAGTGTTTTTTGTGATTGTTTTTAATTTAGTTAATTTATTTAATTGTAGTGTAGTGTTAGGTGTTAGTGTAACTTAGGTTAGGTTTTATTTTACAGGTCAATTTGTATTTATTTTAGCTAGGTAGTTATTAAATAGTTAATAACTATTTAATAACTATTCTACCTAGTTAAAATAAATGCAAACTTGCCTGTAAAATAAAAATAAAACCTAAGCTAGATACAATGTAACTATTAGTTATATTGTAGCTATCTTAGGGTTTATTTTATAGGTAAGTATTTAGTTTTAAATAGGAATTATTTAGTTCATTATAGTAATTTTATTTAGATTTATTTAAATTATATTTAAGTTAGGGAGTGTTAGGGTTACCTAGGATACTCTTCAACAAGAGTTCTAAATATGATCATAGAAATAAATTGGAAAGTTTAATGAGATTGAGCAATTGTGAACAGGTTTTTATAGGGTATGAGCCTCCATACATGC
The DNA here is from genome assembly GCF_027579735.1 of Bombina bombina. Lineage (NCBI taxonomy): Eukaryota > Metazoa > Chordata > Amphibia > Anura > Bombinatoridae > Bombina > Bombina bombina. The sequence continues at coordinate 953,023,878 of NC_069501.1, read as the reverse complement.
TAGGTACAAACACATTCAGAACAGTGAATATATTTTTGGTCATGAATGCTCGTTCCAGATTACAAGTTCAGTAATATATTAATCCAAATATGAGAAAAAATGCAGACATAACCTTGTTGCAATTAAAAAGTCTATTATTCATTGTCAATGAAGTATAATCCTGTAAAAATGTAGTTATAAGTGTTTTTTAAAACACTAGAAATAAACACTAGGACAAACACTAGAAATTAATATAGTTGAAAAGAATCCTTGTGAATTATAGAGAAAGAAAAACAGTGCACAGTCTGCTCCATAACTGATCCGCTGCCTTTGAGGCTGCGGACATCAATCCGCCGATCCTATACAATCAGGTTGATTGACACCCCTTGCTAGCGGCTGATTGGCCTGTGAATCTGCAGGGGACGGCATTGCACAAGCAGTTCACCAGAACTGCTTGTGCAATGTTAAATGCTGACAGCGTATGCTGTCGTCATTCAGCGATGTCTGTCGGACATGATACGCTACAGCGTATCATGTCGGACAGCCATTGATAAATCGGCCCCTGAGTGTTGAGAATGTATAGTGATGATAGTTAAATGTCACAGATGCAAATGAGTATTGTCCTTGCTGAGTGAGCAAAGGGGTTACATGAATGAACATTGCTGTAACTGTAAGAGATGTGAATGGGCTATTTTATTAGTCAGTTTTGGGAGACCTCCCAATTTCTATTTTGAAAAGTTTTAGTTAACATTCCAAAAGTCTTTTCGAGAGCTTTTCTGATGAAAACATATTTGCGGTGACAGTTTTTTAACAAATGATACAATATAGAGTTGTGATCACTCAAAAAATTGGCTCCCAATACAGCTGGTTAGCAAAAATAATTTTCGGCACCAATAACTGATAGATTGTGATCAACCCCATAGATTAAATGCATAAAATAGAATGTATCAAAAGGGAATATTGATCAGTGCTTAGTAAATGTTACTATATAGATGGAATAAAAAATAATCAGTGATATCATCTAACTAAGGTTTCTAGGTGCAGAGAAAATGTTTTCTCAGTCAAATTTGCACAGGCATGGTACGCTCTCATGAGCTCTCAAGAGATGTTAGTGAGTGGTTTCCATCATTTGACATTGCTGATAAGCCAATGGGGCCCATTTATCAAGCTCCGAACGGAGCTTGTGGGCCCTTGTTTCTGGCGAGTCTTCAGACTCGCCAGAAACACAAGTTATGGAGCAGCGGTCTAAAGACCGCTGCTCCATAACCCTGTCCGCCTGCTCTGATGAGGCGGACAGGAATCGCCGGAAATCAACCCAATCGAGTACGATCGGGTTGATTGACATCTCCCGATTGGCCGCAAATCTGCAGGGGGCAGCGTTGTACCAGCAGCTCACAAGAGCTGCTGGTGCAATGCTGAATACGGAGAACGTATTGCGCAAGTCAGCAGGGGGCGGCGTTGCCCCAGCAGCTCTTGTGAGCTGCTGGGGCAATGTTAAATGCGGAGAGCGTATTGCTCTCCGCATTCAGCGAGGTCTTGCAGACCTGATCCGCAGTGTCCGATCAGGTCCGCAAGACCTTTAATAAATAGGCCCCAATAACTTTATCAACAGGGCTGTTAGAAGATACCAAGAGGACAGATACCAAATAGTTTAGAATCTAACATTTTTTGTTTTGATCCCAAACATTTGTGTTTATAACCTCATTTTTACAAACTGCCAGAATCTAGAGATGCTAAGCCCAAATAAACAGAAATAATAAATCATATAACAAGATTATACATTGAGAGACGATTTATACTAAACCAAATTAGCTGGTGTAAATCTAATGTTATTAAAAATAAAGAGGATATCTGAATATAGTTCTTTGAAAAATATAATGTATGAACCACTGAACTGCAAATGATGTGTGACTTTCAAGACTCAAATCACTAGATACTGCAGTTCAGCTTAGTTCAAATTCAATAAACAACAGATAGAATATTGTTTATTCAGTGTTGCATAGATAGAAAAAAATCCTATGCAAAATGAGTCACTTCAGTAATCCTTAAAAGGCTAAACAAGTATAAGCTCACTGGAGATTGCCATTAATTCCAGCCATGACTGCATCAATTAGAAACTGACATATTCTAGCGGTTTAGTCAAAATATCATATTGTTAATTGTGCCATATTTAATGTGTTTCTTTTCAGTCATGCAATCCACTGCCTCTTGGGAATTGTAGTTTTGTGAGTGCTAGGATCAGCACAGCATCTGCCAAGGCTAAACACTAGCATCATGGGAAACTTTTTTTTGTTTGTTTTGAGGATCTCACAAGTAAAGAAAGACTCAGGTGATCATTTACTCCATTTAAAGGGACATTCTAGTGTAAATAAAAATGCTCTATTTTTTTAACATTTAAAACAAATTCTCTTTTCTTACTATGGGGTCAATCCCAATCCTTTTGAAAAACGTATCAAATTATTTATCTTCAAAAATCTCCATAGACTTTAATGGTGAATTTTGTAAAAAAAATAAATTAATTATTGGATAAACTTTTCTAAAGGATTGTGATCGAACCTTATGGCCCCTATTTAACAAAGGTCTGTCGGACCTGATCCGACAGTGCGGTTCATGTCCGACAGACCTCGCTGAATGCGGAGAGTAATAAACTCTCCGTATTCAGCATTGCACCAGCAGCTCTTGTGAGCTGCTGGTGCAACGCCGCCCCCTGCAGATTCGCGGCCCGATCGTGTTGAATTGCGGCAATGTCTGTCCGCCTGCTAAGAGCAGGCAGACAGGTTATGGAGCAGCGGTCTTTAGACCGCCAGAAACACAGGCACTCAAGCTCCATCCGGAGCTTGATAAATGGGTCGCTGTGTGTTTAAAGGGACAGTAAATGCATTGAAATTGCAACATATATGTTTATGCATAGAGAAGCGTTTTTGCAATATACTTCCATTAGCAAAAAATGCTTCTATAAAGTTTTTACTGCTTCAGCGGAATACGCATATATGCTACATGTGACTAAGGGATCAGGATTCAAACACTATGGGCTCGATTTATCAAGCCGTTCTCTGCATTACTACTGCAGGGTCTCACAAGAGAACCTGCAGTCAGTATTTATTAAAGGGACATTAAGCACTTTGAGATGGTAATATAAAATGATAAATTGTATATATAAAACAACTCTGCAATATACTTTCATTATTTATTTTGTCCTCTTTGCCTGTAATTCCATTCTAAAATTGTGAGCTTTTCAGTTGCTGTTAGAAATGGAAGTGCAGAACACTGTTAAATCCAGCGCAACCATTGGCTGCACACTCTAGTGACTTATTTATAACGGTCCCTAATTGGCCACAGCAGAGAAGGTAACACAAGTTACAACATGGCAGCTCCCAGTGTTTTATAGACACTAAAACTTTACACTTGTTTTGTCACTTTTTAAACAACTAATGAAACTTTAAAAAATACATCTACATGTCAGTCATGGACTAATCTTTTCTTTGAATGCATCATTCTATCTAGCATGTATTTAGTGTTTAATGTCCCTTTAAGCAGCGGTCATCAGACCGCTGCTTCCTATCCTCTTTTCCACCTCTTAGGTGGAGGATTTCAATCTCCCCGGTCTCGTCCGAGCAGGGAGATTGACAGCTCCTGCCAGAGCGTGATTGACTGCGCACGGGCAGGGTGGCATTGCACGTGAGCGCACAATAGCGATTGCGTGCAATATCAAATTCTACCAGCGGGTTGCACCCCTGAAAGATGTACGCCCCTGTCTGCCCTAGCGTGATATATAGACCCCTATGCCTGCTTAGAGAGCTGGCCATGATGTGTATCGCATAAGTGAAGACTTCATTTGTGCCATACAAGCTACCTATCATATGCATTTCAGTTTGACCTTTCTATCCCTTTAACTCCTTTAGCAAATACAGCATTTTATTTTTACACTTGAATGTTTATGTAAGCTTGGAAACAGTGGGAAATTATTGTTTTTTGAGCAGTGTTAGACAGAAAGGAAATGATGAGACTAAAGATCCAAAAGTCTCTGTTCATTTTTATACATCATAGCTTGTTTTATCAACAATGAAGAAACATTCCATCCCCTAATCTGCTGCCCCCGACATCGCCGCAACCTAAATAAAATGTATTCACCCCTATTCCACCGTTCCTCAACCCCGCTGCAATCTAACTAAAGTTATTAACCCCTATCCCGCTGCTCCCTGACACCTCCGCCTCTAAATAAACGTATTAACCCCTAAACCTCTGGCCTCCCACATCACTACCACTAACTAAACCTATTAACCCCTAAACCATCAGCCCCCCACATCGCCAAAAACTAAATTAAGCTATTAACCCCTAAACCTAACAACTCCCTAACATTAAATTAAAATTACAACATCCCTATCTTAATATAAATTAAAACTTACTTGTAGAGGGGGGGCGGGTCCTGACACCGACCAAGATGGCTGCTTTACAGAAACGGCTGTGATATTGAGTTGATAAACCTGCTGCTTATCGCTCATGAGAACTGACATTCAAGTTTATATCAAGTGCTATATGTTAGCTAATATACGAAGATCGAAATTTTGCACTTTCTGTCTCGAACTCCAGCCAGGCAGACTGGAATAGATAAAGTGCGCAGCGGCGGCCTACTCATGGCCTGGCACTCTGTTTACCCCTCCAGTTTCCTGGTACACCAGGTTCAACAGCCGTAGAGCTGAACTGATTCTCTCAGATAAGTCTTACCCTTATTAAATAGTGGCGGATCTGGTTTAGTGAAAATATCAACAGTTTTTGTTCTCATACAATAATGGAGAGTCTACCATTTGTTATAAAGAGTGTGTTGCGGAGATTCAAGGAACAACTCTCTTTGCTGATCCGAGCCGCCTATTTGCCGCAATGTGATTTATATATGGAAAATAACGCGGATTTACAGGCTCAACCTCTCAGGACAACTACAGCACATAGGTTATTTTAGCAAATAAAACCTTTTATCCTTTGTTGAAAGATTGTCAAGATCTTGTTTTGCTGTGCTGAGCTGGAATCTCCTTATTTATGGAGTAAGTTACTACATTTTTTTCAATAATACACTGGATACTTTTGTCATTTGGGTCTCTATTCATTTATAGTCCACTTTTGGATAAACCTGAAAATTCAGTATTTGACTCCAGGAACCTGTGGACTCTTGCCATCTGACGCTACGTTCCCTTTCAGCTGTAAAGATTCATCTTATGGAGTGAGTATACTGCACCCATATTAATTGGCTTCAATATATGCATCAAGCCTTTTTTTCTCTTCACTTACTAGAGAAAATCATTCTATATACTTTATATATATCTGTATATGTTTTATAAATTATATTGCACTTTGTATTTGTTCTTCTGTAAAATTAAAAATGACCGTTTCAACAAGTGGGAGGGACAGGGGAGTTCCCAGGGTATGTCTAAAGCTCTCTCACAATTCTCATGAAATGCTGTAATCATTTTACACAAGTTGGTCTCACTGAACCATCTCACCAGCTGTATGCCGGTGAAGTTTGCTCAAAACAAACAATACACTAATATTTCTGACAGAAAAGTAATATATCAAAATTATATAGTGACATAATCAAACAGAAAAAGTGTCAAACATTAGAAAAAGATATTATACAACACTGTGCACTAAAAGGTCATGGGACAATATTCAGAGAAGGTCTTCTTCGTACCTCAAAGAAAATGGAGAAAAACTTTCATAGTGTTAAACCATGTAAGGATATCGCTTTAAGCACAATAGGAAAAGTCACATGATATTGAGCTACTATAAATCTAAGTGATGCGCTCAGTACAAATGGATCCAAGACTGTGTTGGTTATAGGGGGTTCCAATATTTAATATCAAGAATACAATTTAAAAAAAAAAAACAATTAAAAAGCAATGTCCTTGCTGGTTTAAAGGCAATAGTTGTCCGTCACTCTGGGGTCACAATCAGAGAACAACATTTGCTGACCTCCTTCCTGAATATAAGAAGGGTCCAGTGTGACTTGGTTTCAGTAAGCCTGTCCCTCCTTGTGACATGCAACTGTGTCTCTATGATTTCTGACAACTATTGCCTTTCAATTATAATTTTTTTGATAATTCATACAACCACTTCCTTCTGCAATAAAGCATGATTGTAGAAGCAGTGTCGCCAAATTAAAGTAGATCAGTCAGGGCAACCAATCACAAGCAACGAAGGTTCCAGAAATATGTGACACTCCCCTACAGTCATAGAAAAGCATTATAATAGTAGTTGTCTTCATACCAGTACCACATAAATAAGCACATACAATTAAACTTAAATGCTACTGTCCCCCCCACCAGTCTATCTGGAATAAGATGCATATTTTATAAATAAGCACCGGAGGAGCCAGGGATTGTTTTACAATCCCTGGGGAGATATCAAGCTTCCCACAACCAACACAATTAAAACAAGACAAAATAATTGTTAGTGTAAACTGGAGTTTTTATAAATATAATTTAAATGGGATTAAGAACAGAAACAAAGCATCTTTTCTCTGACATTGATAAAAAAAAATCACCAGAAGCATTATGGAGTTTTATGGTCCCCAAAATATAAACATTTATTTGAACAGCCATCTGCCTCCACTTATTTAGTCACAATTAAGGAGTAGATCATGGGATCTTTTAGGCCTAAGGTTTTACATAGTTATTTTAAAATGTATGATTTGTTTATTTTGTGTTATTTGGTGTGATGTACAAAGCTCCAATATATCTGGGCAAGTGCTTTGATCGGAACTTCGTTCCAATGTAAGCAATTGATTGAAAATTTAAATCACGTGATCGTTGATGCCATCACATGATTTCAAGGCCAGAATTGGATCATGGGGGACTGCCTACGCTGCTAGACATGTCCCCCCAGTTCAATTTTTCATTAACTAAAAGGAGGTGGCCGTAGTAAGCCATAAACACATATGTACACACACACACACACACACATATATATATATATATATATATATATATATATATATATATATATATATATATATATATAAATATGCATTGGAGCCATTTGCAGTTCAGTAGATGAAAATATGAAAAAGCATATTTATGCAATATTCATATTTAGTAAAGGTTTGGTGAATGTATTTACTGTAAATATTTCACATTCCAATGTTCTGCACATAGCAGGATATGTTCTAAGTATTTTTTAGATATTCCTATATACAGTATATCTGTATATATCTATACCTATTTATAATTGTGTGTATATATATACATATATATATATATATATATATATATATATATATATATATATATATACAGGGAGTGCAGAATTATTAGGCAAATTAGTATTTTGACCACATCATCCTCTTTATGCATGTTGTCTTACTCCAAGCTGTATAGGCTCGAAAGCCTACTACCAATTAAGCATATTAGGTGATGTGCATCTCTGTAATGAGAAGGGGTGTGGTCTAATGACATCAACACCCTATATCAGGTGTGCATAATTATTAGGCAACTTCCTTTCCTTTGGCAAAATGGGTCAAAAGAAGGACTTGACAGGCTCAGAAAAGTCAAAAATAGTGAGATATCTTGCAGAGGGATGCAGCACTCTTAAAATGGCAAAGCTTCTGAAGTGTGATCATCGAACAATCAAGCGTTTCATTCAAAATAGTCAACAGGGTCGCAAGAAGCGTGTGGAAAAACCAAGGCGCAAAATAACTGCCCATGAACTGAGAAAAGTCAAGCGTGCAGCTGCCAAGATGCCACTTGCCACCAGTTTGGCCATATTTCAGAGCTGCAACATCACTGGAGTGCCCAAAAGCACAAGGTGTGCAATACTCAGAGACATGGCCAAGGTAAGAAAGGCTGAAAGACGACCACCACTGAACAAGACACACAAGCTGAAACGTCAAGACTGGGCCAAGAAATATCTCAAGACTGATTTTTCTAAGGTTTTATGGACTGATGAAATGAGAGTGAGTCTTGATGGGCCAGATGGATGGGCCCGTGGCTGGATTGGTAAAGGGCAGAGAGCTCCAGTCCGACTCAGACGCCAGCAAGGTGGAGGTGGAGTACTGGTTTGGGCTGGTATCATCAAAGATGAGCTTGTGGGGCCTTTTCGGGTTGAGGATGGAGTCAAGCTCAACTCCCAGTCCTACTGCCAGTTTCTGGAAGACACCTTCTTCAAGCAGTGGCACAGGAAGAAGTCTGCATCCTTCAAGAAAAACATGATTTTCATGCAGGACAATGCTCCATCACACGCGTCCAAGTACTCCACAGCGTGGCTGGCAAGAAAGGGTATAAAAGAAGAAAATCTAATGACATGGCCTCCTTGTTCACCTGATCTGAACCCCATTGGGAACCTGTGGTCCATCATCAAATGTGAGATTTACAAGGAGGGAAAACAGTACATCTCTCTGAACAGTGTCTGGGAGGCTGTGGTTGCTGCTGCACGCAATGTTGATGGTGAACAGATCAAAACACTGACAGAATCCATGGATGGCAGGCTTTTGAGTGTCCTTGCAAAGAAAGGTGGCTATATTGGTCACTGATTTGTTTTTGTTTTGTTTTTGAATGTCAGAAATGTATATTTGTGAATGTTGAGATGTTATATTGGTTTCACTGGTAAAAATAAATAATTGAAATGGGTATATATTTGTTTTTTGTTAAGTTGCCTAATAATTATGCACAGTAATAGTCACCTGCACACACAGATATCCCCCTAAAATAGCTATAACTAAAAACAAACTAAAAACTACTTCCAAAACTATTCAGCTTTGATATTAATGAGTTTTTTGGGTTCATTGAGAACATGGTTGTTGTTCAATAATAAAATTAATCCTCAAAAATACAACTTGCCTAATAATTCTGCACTCCCTGTATATTATATATATATATGTAATCCATCCAAAATACATAGGCACTGAAAACCCAGCTCAAACACAAAGGCGGCAGGCAAAAAGAGAGAGTATAAGCAAAGGCGAAGTGTCTGTCGTAATGCCCCAGTCAGCGGTAAATAGAAATTGTTTCAATAACAGCCTGCTCAGTTCTGAGCTCCTACCTTGATGTAAAGGGAATTGCGGATTCGCACCTGTTGCGGTATACTGAGCGGACTCACTGCCTCAGAGTCCACAAAAGTAGTAAATGAGTACAGCACCTGTTGGTTCCTTAAAGCAGGTTTTAGTTCTGTATGATGCCCGTGGAGAAAGGGTTACTGCCACCCTTACAGCAACATAGACAAATGGAATCCACAGCACCAATTAGGTAAAAGAAAATACCTTTATTTTCACATTACATGCATGTAATGTGAAAATAAAGGTATTTTCTTTTACCTAATTGGTGCTGTGGATTCCATTTGCCTCAGAGTCCAGATAACCACCGGTCTCTCAGGAATAGCACAACTCCTCCTCTAGGCTCCTTCTCTTACATGCCAAAACAGTAGATTCTTGAGGCTGATTCAGTTATCTGCTGTACCTTTTGTCTGATCTGCTCCGTTTGCTGTACTGAGCGTAAGACGCTCATGTGGTGTGCCTGCTCACCTGACCGCTTGTGCACCAATCAAAGATAAGAAATGTCCAATATTGCATGGAAGAAAAAGCCAGGTATAGGAGGAAAAAATAGGTAACACATTTCAAAAAAACAGCAGGATTCTCCAACATAGCTTAAAAATTAAAGGGGCACTAAACCCAAAAAATTTCTTTCATGATTCAGATAGAGCATGCCATTTTAAACAACTTTCTAATTTACTCCTATTATCAAATTTTCTTCATTCTCTTGCTATCTTTATTGAAAAAGAAGGCATCTAAGCTAAGGAGCCAGCAAATATTTTGTTCAGAACCATGGACAGCACTTGTTTATTGGTGCTGTCCAATCAGCAAGGACAACCCAGGTTGTTCACCAAAAATGGGCTGGCATCAAAACTTACATTCTTGCTTTTCAAATAAACATAACAAGATAATGAAGAAAATTTGATAATAGGAGTAAATTATAAAGTTGCTTAAAATTGCATGCTCTATCTGAATCACTTAAGAAAATTTTTGGGTTCAGTGTCCCTTTAAGCTTTATTTAACCAAAATTAAAAGTCAGCTGAGTGTGTCTGACGTGTTTCGGCAAGAGTGCCTTAATCATAGACATGACCTCAGTTAAAAACACAGTTCAATTTAAAGAAAGCCTTTTCTTACATTGGTTGTTCATTTTGATCACATGATTAGCTTCCTGTTACTTATTAAAGGGAACACATTTTGCAAGGAACAGCTGTGTTGTTATATATGTACGAGTTCACAAGAGGAGTTTAAATGAATTTTTTGGATTCACAGTTTATTTGTTTCGTTTGCTTATACTTATTAAAGGGATAAAATCAAAGCTTCGGACAATGTATAAATGTCATTCAAATCTGTAAATTCACAAACACTGTTGCAATATTCAGAGCACTAAATGATTTCAAATGCGCATATATTACTTGTATAACAATACAAATATACTTAAAGCAATATAGTATCTATGGTGCTACTATAGTGAGTATAAACAATTGACCGAAGATAAAGAATATACAAAGTATACAATTAATCATAACATATATAACCATTGTTCCTAAATCCTCCCATATAGTCCCTAGCTAGCTGACTTTTGATAACATGAACAAATAGCATGATATGATTACAGTCAGTCAGTATATTATTATATTATATTGTATTACTATATTCCCTATCTAACATTGTAGCATTTTAACTATGTATTTACTGTAAATATTTCACATTTTAATGTTCTGCACATAGCAGAATATGTTCTAAGTATTTATAGATTTATAGATATTCCTATATATATCTGTATATATCTATACCTCTTTATAATTATATATATATATATATATATATATATATATATATATATATATATATATATATATATATATATATATATGTGTGTGTGTGAGTGTAATCCATCCAAAATACATAAGACACTGAAAACCCAGCTCAACCACAAAGGGGGCAGGCAAAAAGAGACAGGCGTCTGTCGTAATGCCCCAGTCAGCAGTAAATAGAAATAGTTTCTTTAACAGCCTGCTCAGTTCTGAGCTCCTACCTTGATGTAAAGGGAATTGCGGATTCAGCTAGATAGGGACTATATGGGAGGATTTAGGAACAATGGTTATATATGTTATGATTAATTGTATAATTTGTATATTCTTTAACTTTGGTCAATTGTTTATACTCACTATAGTAGCACCATAGATACTATATTGCTTTAAGTATATTTGTATTGTTATACCAGTAATATATGCACATTTGATATAATTTAGTGCTCTGAATATTGCAACAGTGTTTGTGAATTTACAGATTTGAATGACATTTATACATTGTCCAAAGCTTTGATTGTATCCCTTTAATAAGTAACAGGAACCTATATGTATATCATGTGATTAAAATGAACAACCAATGTAAGAAAAGGCTTTCAATTAAATTGAACCGTGTTTTTAACTGAGATCATGTCTATGATTAAGGCACTCCTGCCGAAACATGTCAGACACACTCAGCTGACTTTTAATTTTGGTGAAATAAAGCTTAGTTTTTAAGCTATGTTGGAGAATCCTGACGTTTTTTTATGTATATATATATATATATATATATATATATATATATATATACAGTATATATATATATATAGGTTTAAATATATATTGTACCAAAATACCATCAGATATATGTAGAAATATGTATCTATGAATAAATAGTATATATTCTTCTGTATGAAGAACATTGGAATGTGAAATATTCATATTTTCATGTCGGGTTTGTGCAAATGGGAATATGGGATCGGGTTTATGCGCGAGTGGTGTGTTAGGTTTTATGCTATTTTTCTCAATTGACTTCTATTGGGGAATAGGTTATTGTGTGTGCGATATTCTAACTTCAGCTTTTTGCGGGCGTCGGATCGAGAGTGATAACTTTTTACTTTCAACTCATAATATGGGACCGATTTATCGTGTTAGGGTGCACATGACCCACTGTAGCGGATCACTTTCGCCATACATCGATAAATGCCGACAGCATGCGCTAAATAGCGCTCCAGTCATAATCTGGCCCTTAGAGGGTCCCTGCTTGTTGGGATCTCCCAAGAACAGTGTTAAGTTTGAGAGATGACAAGGTGGATATTTGGGATGTTTCAGAAAGAGTTATGGATTTTGAAATTTACATTTTTTTGCCATTGTGCACCTTGTGCTTCAGTGGTTAAATCCTGCTCCACAGACAGCCATGACATTCTTATATAAAACTATATATACTGTATATATATACAGGCGTACCTCAGAGATATTGCGGGTTTGGTTCCAGACCACCGCAATAAAGTAAGTCACACAATTTAATTTTATTTTTTTTAAATACATTTTTATTGAAGTTGTGAGATTGACACACAAAAGAGAAACAGACATAATTCGTCCAAAGGCAGGTAATTACATCCAAGTTAGGTACAAATTACAATAGCATATCATATTCCAATGGAGCATGAGAGAAGGCATGGACGAATCAAAATTTAACTTCACTTTTATAGTTGAATATATAGCATATGTTCCCCAAAACGACAGAAGGAAACCTGTATAATCTAAGTTAACCATAGCGTAATAAGGGAATATGGCTTATGTTTCGGTCACTCCTTGACCATAGCATGTGAGGGAGGGAGTTCAGCTGGCGAGAGCCGCTCGTATTAAAGAAGGGGAAGGGAGGGGCGGAGCTTATTAAGGTATGTCAGTAAATGAATAGAAGAATAAAGGGAAGCGATATGGGGGCAAATGATATGAGTGGCATGGGTGAATAAGATACAGCAAAATATCCAGCATCATTAACATATAAAAACTGAGAGAAAACTGTTAAACCAAGCATATTAGTATACACTACTATTAAACCAAGGGCATCAGTACACAACAGATGATATGTAGCTAAGGGAGGTATCATAATAATCAGTCATTGCGTATAATGAATTGTAGTAACTATAGGGGTCCTATCTATAGAGGGGCACATACTCGCAGAGATTGTTACAAAGGAGTAGGGAGCTATTGTATACACATTGTTATCAAGGGGCTAGGATGATAGGAGCTTGTTATGGCTAAATGGAAATAAAGCTTAACCGATGTAACTGTTTGAATATAAGTATTAGATCAATGTGAAATCTTTAAAATGGTTACAGTTAGCTCCATAGTACGAATATATAACAGATATGTTAGTCTCTCCTTGGCCTATATGTATTTATCCTGTGAAGGGATTGACTTGTCCTATCCCACAGACTCGGCCGCTGTCTGTGGAACAAGGACTGTTGTTTTAGGTTTAAATAAGGGCGAGAGTAGTCTTTAAAGTCTCAGTTGGGGATATCATAGATCAGGGTAGTGAGAGACCATCAATTAAGTAAAAGGAGCATATGGTCCTAGGTATTGGTCTCAAAGTAGGTTATATGTGTATAATCTAGCATTATCCCCTGTATTAGATAATGGTGAAATTAACCCCTACAATTGTTAATGTTGCTAGCTGTTTAAGATACTATGTTTAACAGTGAGTAGTGTATCTACCTCCCCCATGCGTGGTACCCTCTTTTTGGCGATGTTTGAAGGCCATTATTAATTATCAATATTCTACAAACCTCCACCAAAAACAAACAGTGAGATCTGGAATGTACAGTGTAACAAAGAAAGCCTTTAACGAACTATAAGAGCGCCATGTAAATAAAAATTAGATAGGTAAGTAAACGGGCTGTTTATACAATTAAAGGCAGTATCTAATAACAGTGCAGGATGGTATACATTATACATTACTAGTCTATAATATTTAGTATAGACATGACATAGGTTATGGACTGATACCAACTAGCTTGAGCCGTTGCTGGCTGTCCTTGTGAGGCACTATGTCCTGCAGGTAAAGCTCCAGATTCTAATTAAACATAGTAAATACAACGATCCTTCAAACACACTTAAAGGGACACTAAACCCAAAAATATTCTTTCATGATTCAGATAGAGAATACCATTTTAAACAACTTACCAATTTACGTCTATTATCTATTTTACTTCATTTTTTAGATATCCTTTGTTGAAGAAATAGCAATGCACATGGGTGAGCCAATCACACAAGGCATCTAGGTGCAGCAACTAATCAGCAGCTACTAAGCCTATCTAGATATGCTTTTCAGCAAAGAATATCAAGAGAATAAAACTAATTAGATAATAGAAGTAAATTAGAAAGTTGTTTAAAATAACATGCTCTTTCTAAATCATGAATTCAAAAATGTGGGTTTCATGTCCCTTTAATTAACGGGATAAACAGTAGAACAAAGGGGAGTTAAACATTACAGATAACTAGGTCTCCAATCAACTTCAGTGAGTATATGATGTTGAAACCATAACTCTGGACAGCAGAAATTCTATCCGATGCCATTTGTATGTTCTGGTAGATGGTTTATAACAAATTGTGGGCTCTGTATTCGACTCTCTGCTCTTAGTTCTAGGGCTTCAGTCAAGAGACTGTAACTGCTGTGACCCATAGCGGCAAGCGACATATGTATGAACCTCGTAGCAAGAGCTTTCTGTTCATGTGTAGATCTCAGCCCTTTAAACTTGCTTGGTGTGACTGCTGTCGTTTGGAGCTTGAGTATTTTATCCGGTAGGTAGGGTACTTTATTGAGAAAGCCGTAGGCCTGACCCTGGTAGACTTAGCCCTCAACTTCGCTACATGAGTCCTCCATGCGGCGGGTGTCAGTTTCATCTTGTGATAAGCAGGATGCATAGGTGGACGTCTGCTCGGATTGGCATAGTGAGTACTTTGTGAACGCTCCAAAGGGAATAGCATTTTCCGCAAAGATGATTTGTGGACAGATTGGACAGTCACCATCCTCGCAGGGTGATCAGGTATGTTATTGTCAGCACGAACCTTGGCTGGTGAGTTAGGTTAAGATCCACATTTCGTCCGACACTGGAGTAACATCATGCAATAGGCTAGTAAAATGAGAGTCACATTTTCGGATCAAGGCTTTAATTGACATCAAGATTTTGCTCTCCATCTTATTTCGGTTAGCCATAGATTCCCTCTGGCGTAATTGTTCACAGACTATGTTAGATGAGCACTGAGTAAGATGGCGGCTCGCGCCACACAGAAGCGATCCATTACTCACTCAGTTGCAGACACTGGACTTGATCACAAAAGATGTCTAGTGGTCTCTGGAGATCTTATTTAGGGTGAAAGGATCTTTAGGTCCTCTATTGCATCAAATGGGGCTGGGTTGAACGGAAAATATATAATAAAAGGTATTTTATAGCCGAAGCTATGCAAACTTGTGACCATTCAGCCCCAAAGCTAGCTCCGCACCCCCGTCATACAATTTTTTTGATTTCCAGTGAATACAAAAGTTGTATTTACACTATACTGTGGTTAATTAAGTGTGCAATAGTATTATTATTAAAAACGATGTACATACCTTAATTAAAAAATACTTTATTGCTAAAAAATGCTAACCATCATCAAATAGTTACCTACTATATGAAATTTATTGTGCACTTATTGGATAAAATTAAATTATATATTATCACTTAACTTTAATCCAAAATATTAAATTAAGTTAAATTAAGAAAGCTTGGATATCCACTTCTCTATTCATTCCATAGGGCTCCAAGGTCTGGAGGGAGTGGATCCAGAATGTCTCCCTTTGTCTTAGACGTAACATCCTGTCTCCCCTTCTTTCATCTAATACTACCTGTTCAATGGCTTTGAATCTTAAACTTGAGGGATCGTTATTATGTACCCTTCTAAAATGGTCTGTCACTCCATGGGACATATCTCCCTTTTGAATATTGGCTATATGCTCCAAAACTCTTCTCTTGACAGTTCTTTTGGTCCTGCCCACATACTGGCAATGGCAGCCACACTCCAAAACATACACTACATATTTGGAGTGGCAGTTCATAGATCTCTTTATAAGTTTTGTAAAACCATTTACCTGTGATACTATTTGTTTGTTATTTTCATCAATTATTGGACAAGTATTACAGTTTTTTCATTTACACCTAAAAAAGCCAAAATTGTCTTTATTAAGCCAATTCTTCTTTTTTGAATCTTGTTTCAAACAACTTGGGGCTAAAAACAGAATTTATGCTTACCTGATAAATTACTTTCTCCAACGGTGTGTCCGGTCCACGGCGTCATCCATTACTTGTGGGATATTCTCCTCCCCCACAGGGAAAGGCAAGGAGAGCACACAGCAAGAGCTGTCCATATAGTCCCTCCCAGGCTCCGCCCCCCAGTCATTCGACCGACGGTTAGGAGAAAAAAAGGAGAAACTATAGGGTGCCGTGGTGACTGTAGTGTATAGAGAGAGAAATTTTTCAAACCTGATTAAAAAACTAGGGCGGGCCGTGGACCGGACACACCGTTGGAGAAAGTAATTTATCAGGTAAGCATAAATTCTGTTTTCTCCAACATTGGTGTGTCCGGTCCACGGCGTCATCCATTACTTGTGGGAACCAATACCAAAGCTTTAGGACACGGATGAAGGGAGGGAGCAAATCAGGTTACCTAAACAGAAGGCACCACGGCTTGCAAAACCTTTCTCCCAAAAATAGCCTCCGAAGAAGCAAAAAGTATCAAATTTGTAGAATTTGGCAAAAGTGTGCAGAGAAGACCAAGTTGCTGCCTCACATATCTGATCAACAGAAGCCTCGTTCTTGAAGGCCCATGTGGAAGCCACAGCCCTAGTAGAGTGAGCTGTGATTCGTTCAGGAGGCTGCCGTCCGGCAGTCTCATAAGCCAATTGGATAATGCTTTTCAGCCAGAAAGAAAGAGAGGTAGCAGTAGCTTTTTGTCCTCTCCTCTTACCAGAATAAACGACAAACAAAAAAGAAGTTTTGTCTGAAATCCTTTGTTGCTTCTAAATAGAACTTTAAAGCACGGACTACATCTAAATGGTGTAACAAATGTTCCTTCTTTGAAACTGGATTCGGACACAAAGAAGGGACAACTTTTTCCTGGTTAATATTCTTGTTGGAAACAACTTTTGGAAGAAAACCAGGCTTGGTACGCAAAACAACCTTATCTGAATGGAACACCAGATAGGGTGGATCACACTGCAAAGCAGATAGTTCAGAAACTCTTCTAGCAGAAGAAATAGCAACCAAAAACAGAACTTTCCAAGATAGTAACTTGATATCTATGGAATGTAAGGGTTCAAATGGAACCCCTTGAAGAACTGAAAAAAACTAAATTTAGACTCCAGGGAGGAGTCAAAGGTCTGTAAACAGGTTTGATTCTGACCAAAGCCTGTACAAAAGCTTGTACATCTGGCACAGCTGCCAGTCGTCTGTGTAACAAGACAGATAAAGCAGATCGCTGTCCTTTTAGAGAACTCGCTGACAATCCCTTATCCAAACCTTCTTGTTAGAAAGGAGAGGATCCTGGGAATATTAATCCATGAGAATCCCTTGGATTCACACCAACAGATATATCCTTTCCATATTTTATGGTAAATCCTTCTAGTCACAGGTTTTCTGGCTTGGACCAGAGTATCTATCACTGAATCTGAAAACCCGCGCTTGGATAAAATCAAGTGTTCAATTTCCAAGCAGTCAGCTGGAGAGAAACTAGATTTGGATGTTCGAATGGACCTTGCACTAGAAGATCCTGTCTCAAAGGTAGCTTCCATGGTGGAGCCGATGACATATTCACCAGGTCTGCATACCAAGTCCTGCGTGGCCACGCAGGAGCTATCAGAATCACTGAGGCCTTCTCCTGTTTGATCCTGGCTACAAGCCTGGGAAGGAGAGGGAACGGTGGAAATGCATATGCTAGGTTGAACGACCAAGGCGTCACTAATGCATCCACTAGAGTCGCCTTGGGATCCCTGGATCTGGACCCGTAGCAAGGAACCTTGAAGTTCTGACGAGACGCCATCAGATCCATGTCTGGAATGTCCCATAATTGAGTCAACTGGGCAAAAACCTCCGGGTGGAGTTCCCACTCCCCCGGATGGAAAGTCTGACGACTCAGATAATCCGCCTCCCAGTTGTCTACTCCTGGGATGTGAATTGCAGATAGATGGCAGGAGTGATCCTCCGCCCATTTGATGATCTTGGATACCTCTCTCATCGCCAAGGAACTCTTTGTTCCTCCCTGATGGTTGATGTAAGCTACAGTCGTCATGTTGTCTGACTGGAATCTTATGAATCCGGCCTTCGCTAGTTGAGGCCAAGCCCGGAGAGCATTGAATATCGCTCTCAGTTCCAGGATGTTTATCGGGAGAAGAGACTCTTCCCGAGACCATAGACCCTGAGCTTTCAGGGAATCCCAGACCGCGCCCCAGCCTAATAGACTGGCGTCGGTCGTGACAATGACCCACTCTGGTCTGCGGAAACTCATTCCCTGAGACAGGTGATCCTGTGACAACCACCAACGGAGTGAGTCTCTGGTCATCTGGTCTACTTGAATCTTTGGAGACAAGTCTGTATAGTCCCCATTCCACTGCTTGAGCATGCACAGTTGTAATGGTCTTAGATGAATTTGAGCAAAAGGAACTATGTCCATTGCTGCAACCATCAACCCTACTACTACCATGCACTGAGCTATGGAAGGCTGCAGAATAGAGTGAAGAACTTGACAAGCTTTAGAAGCTTTGACTTTCTGACTTTTGTCAGGAAGATCTTCATTTTTAAAGAATCTATTATCGTTCCCAAGAAGGGAACTCTTGTCGACGGAGACAGGGAACTCTTTTCTACGTTCACCTTCCACCCGTGAGATATGAGAAAGGCTAGAACAATGTCTGTATGAGCCTTTGCTTTGGAAAGAGACGACGTTTGGATTAGAATGTCGTCCAGATAAGGTGCCACTGCAATACCCCTTGGTCTTAGAACCTCTAGAAGGGACCCTAGCACCTTTGTGAAAATCCTTGGATGATCTTTGTGGATAGGAATATGTAGATACGCATCCTTTAAATCCACGGTAGTCATAAATTGACCCTCCTGGATTGTAGATAAAATTGTTTGAATGGTTTCCATTTGAACGATGGAACTCTGAGAAATTTGTTTAGAATTTTTAAATCCAGAATTGGTCTGAAAATTCCCTCTTTTTTGGGAACTACAAACAGATTTGAGTAAAACCCCCGACCTTGTTCCACAGTTGGAACTGGGTGTATCACTCCCATCTTTAACAGGTCTTCTACACAATGTAAGAATGCCTGTCTCTTTATTTGGTTTGAAGATAAGTTAGACATGTGGAACCTTCCCCTTGAGGGTAGTTCCTTGAACTCCAGAAGAAAACCCTGAGAGACTATTTCTAGTGTCCAGGGATCCTGAACATCTCTTGCCTAAGCCTGAGCAAAGACAGAGAGTCTGCCCCCTACTAGATCCGGTCCCGGATCGGGGGCTACCCCTTCATGCTGTTTTGGTAGCAGCAGCAGGCTTCTTGGCCTGTTTACCCTTGTTCCAGCCTTGCATTGATTTCCAAGCTGGTTTAGTCTGGGAAGCGTTACCCTCTTGTCTAGAGGCTGCCGAGTTGGAAGCCGGTCCGTTCCTGAAATTGCGAATGGAACGAAAATTGGACTTATTCTTAGCCTTGAAAGGTTTATCTTGTGGGAGGGCATGGCCCTTTCCCTCAGTGATGTCTGAAATAATCTCTTTCAATTCTGGCCCAAAAAGGGTCTTACCTTTGAAAGGGGTATTAAGCAATTTTGTCTTGGAAGATACATCCGCCGACCAAGACTTTAGCCAGAGCGCTCTACGCGCCCCAATTGTAAACCCTGAATTTTTCGCCGCTAACCTCGCTAACTGCAAAGCTGTGTCTAAAATAAAGGAATTAGCTAACTTAAGTGCGTGAATTCTGTCCATGACTTCCTCATACGGAGTCTCCCTACTGAGCGACTTTTCCAGTTCCTCGAACCAGAACCACGCCGCTGTAGTGACAGGAATAATGCACGAAATAGGTTAAAGGAGGTAACCTTGCTGTACAAAAATCTTTTTAAGCAAACCCTCCAATTTTTTATCCATAGGATCTTTGAAAGCACAATTGTCCTCAATAGGAATGGTCGTGCGCTTGGCTAGAGTAGAAACCGCCCCCTCGACCTTAGGGACTGTTTGCCATGTGTCCTTCCTGGGGTCGACCATAGGGAACAATTTCTTAAATATAGGAGGAGGGACAAAAGGTATGCCTGGCTTCTCCCACTCCTTATTCACTATGTCCGCCACCCGTTTAGGTATCGGAAAAGCATCAGGGTGCACCGGGACCTCAAGGAACTTGTCCATCTTGCACAATTTTTCTGGGTTGAGCATATTGTCACAATCATCCAGAGTAGATAGCACCTCCTTAAGTAATGCGTGGAGATGCTCTAATTTTGATTTAAATGTCACAACATCAGGTTCTGCCTTCTGAGAAATTCTTCCTGTATCAGAAATTTCCCCATCTGACAAACCCTCCCTCACTGCCACTTCAGATTGGTGTGAGGGTAATATTAGCTATGGAGTTATCCATTACTGCCGTCAATTGCTGCATAGTAACAAGCATTGGCACGCTAGAAGTACTAGGGGTCGCCTGCGCGGGCATAACTGGTATAGACACAGAAGGAGATGATGTAGAACTATGTCTACTTCCTTCATCTGTGGAATCATCCTGGGCAACTTTACAATTTGTGACAGTACTGTCCTTACTTTGTTTGGACGCTATGGCACAATTATCACACATATTTGAAGGGGGAACCACATTGGCTACCATACATACAGAACATGATCTATCTGAAGGTACAGACATGTTAAACAGGCTTAAACTGGTTAATAAAGCACAAAAACCGTTTTAAAAAAAAACGTTACTGTCTCTTTAAATGTTAAACAGGGCACACTTTATTACTGAATATGTGAAAAACTATGAAGGAATTATCCAATCTTTACCAAATTTTCACCACAGTGTCTTAATGCATTCAAAGTATTGCACCCCAATTTTCAAGCTGTTAACCCTTAAAATGTGGAAACCGGAGCCGTTTTTAATTTTAACCCCCTTACAGTCCCAGCTACAGCCTTTGCTGCGACTTCACCAATCCCAGGGGGGTATATGATATCAAATGAAGCCTTCTAGGAACGTTTTTAGTGGATTCCAGACCCACACACATGCAGCTGCATGTACTGTACTCAAAAGTAACTGCACAGTAATGGCGCGAAAATGAGGCTCTGCCTACTACAGAGAAAGGCCCTTCCTGACTGGGAAGGTGTCTTAACAAGTGCCTGGTGCTAAAAAACGTTCCCCAATGTTATAAAAGTGTGAAATTCAACTTCAAACTGCATATAATACTTAAATAAAGCAATCGATTTAGCCCTTAAGAGTGTCTACCAGTGTATAGCCCATAATAAGCCCTTTATTCTGTTTGAGACTAAGAAAATGGCTTACCAATCCCCATGAGGGAAAATGACAGCCTTCCAGCATTACACAGTCTTGTTAGAAAATGGCTAGTCATACCTTGAGCAGAAAAGTCTGCAAACTGTTCCCCCCAACTGAAGTTCTCTCATCTCAACAGTCCTGTGTGGGAACAGCAACTGATTTTAGTTACTGTCTGCTAAAATCATAATCCTCTTTTAAACAGAAATCTTCATCTCTTTCTGTTTCAGAGTAAATAGTACATACCAGCACTATTTTAAAATAACAAACTCTTGATAGAAGAATAAAAAACTACAACTAAACACCACAAACTCCTCACCATCCCGAAGGAGATGCTACTTGTTCAGAGCGGCAAGGAGAATGACTGGGGGGCGGAGCCTGGGAGGGACTATATGGACAGCTCTTGCTGTGTGCTCTCCTTGCCTTTCCCTGTGGGGGAGGAGAATATCCCACAAGTAATGGATGACGCCGTGGACCGGACACACCAATGTTGGAGAAATGTCCTTTAAGTTTTTGTTCTTCCTGAATACTACTGTCAGGGTCTTGTCCAAAGATTTTTTTAGGATAGGCTCTTCCAGCAATACATGCCAGTGCTTTTTTATAGCTTTCTTGATTCCCCATGATTTTTCATTATATTTAGTCAGAAAAAGTTTATTTTTCTTACTGTCCTGAGAATTGTATTTTTGTTTTTGCTTCTGTTGTATTAATGTAGATCTTTCTAGTTGGCGTGCCTTTGAATATCCGCTTTCAACTAGATCATGTGGGTAACCCTTCGCTTTGAATTTAGTTTTTAGATGTTCTGATTCTTTATCAAAGGAGACTAGACTCAAACAGTTCCTCCTCACCCTCTGGAATTGACCATAAAGTATGTTCTTTATCCAGTTTTTATGATGTCTCTTGGCGTGGAGGTAACTGTTCGAGTCCGTCTCCTTTCTATACAGCTGGTAGTAATTTTATCTCCATTCCCTGTAAGTACTATATCTAAAAATTATATTTTTATTTTGTTCATGTTTTTAGTGAATTTTAAATTAAATTCATTTCGATTCACATAATTGAAAAAACTGTTTATTTCATTCTCATCCCCCTTCCATATGACTATCACATTGTCTATGAACCGTTTCCATACGATTATATTATCCTTTAAAGGGGTTATTTTGCCATATATATTATCCTCCCAAGCTCCCATATAGAGATTTGCATAGTATATACACAGGGAGTGCAGAATTATTAGGCAAGTTGTATTTTTGAGGATTAATTTTATTATTGAACAACAACCATGTTCTCAATGAACCCAAAAAACTCATTAATATCAAAGCTGAATAGTTTTGGAAGTAGTTTTTAGTTTGTTTTTAGTTATAGCTATTTTAGGGGGATATCTGTGTGTGCAGGTGACTATTACTGTGCATAATTATTAGGCAACTTAACAAAAAACAAATATATACCCATTTCAATTATTTATTTTTACCAGTGAAACCAATATAACATCTCAACATTCACAAATATACATTTCTGACATTCAAAAACAAAACAAAAACAAATCAGTGACCAATATAGCCACCTTTCTTTGCAAGGACACTCAAAAGCCTGCCATCCATGGATTCTGTCAGTGTTTTGATCTGTTCACCATCAACATTGCGTGCAGCAGCAACCACAGCCTCCCAGACACTGTTCAGAGAGGTGTACTGTTTCCCTCCTTGGAAATCTCACATTTGATGATGGACCACAGGTTCTCAATGGGGTTCAGATCAGGTGAACAAGGAGGCCATGTCATTAGATTTTCTTCTTTTATACCCTTTCTTGCCAGCCACGCTGTGGAGTACTTGGACGCGTGTGATGGAGCATTGTCCTGCATGAAAATCATGTTTTTCTTGAAGGATGCAGACTTCTTCCTGTACCACTGCTTGAAGAAGGTGTCTTCCAGAAACTGGCAGTTGGACTGGGAGTTGAGCTTGACTCCATCCTCAACCCGAAAAGGCCCCACAAGCTCATCTTTGATGATACCAGCCCAAACCAGTACTCCACCTCCACCTTGCTGGCGTCTGAGTCGGACTGGAGCTCTCTGCCCTTTACCAATCCAGCCACGGGCCCATCCATCTGGCCCATCAAGACTCACTCTCATTTCATCAGTCCATAAAACCTTAGAAAAATCAGTCTTGAGATATTTCTTGGCCCAGTCTTGACGTTTCAGCTTGTGTGTCTTGTTCAGTTGTGGTTGTCTTTCAGCCTTTCTTACCTTGGCCATGTCTCTGAGTATTGCACACCTTGTGCTTTTGGGCACTCCAGTGATGTTGCAGCTCTGAAATATGGCCAAACTGGTGGCAAGTGGCATCTTGGCAGCTGCACGCTTGACTTTTCTCAGTTCATGGGCAGTTATTTTGCACCTTGGTTTTTCCACACGCTTTTTGCGACCCTGTTGACTATTTTGAATGAAACGCTTGATTGTTCGATGATCACGCTTCAGAAGCTTTGCAATTTTAAGAGTGCTGCATCCCTCTGCAAGATATCTCACTATTTTTGACTTTTCTGAGCCTGTCAAGTCCTTCTTTTGACCCATTTTGCCAAAGGAAAGGAAGTTGCCTAATAATTATGCACACCTGATATAGGGTGTTGATGTCATTAGACCACACCCCTTCTCATTACTGAGATGCACATCACCTAATATGCTTAATTGGTAGTAGGCTTTCGAGCCTATACAGCTTGGAGTAAGACAACATGCATAAAGAGGATGATGTGGTCAAAATACTCATTTGCCTAATAATTCTGCACTCCCTGTACACAGTTCTCAAATATAACCAATTCATTTATTTTTGTAACTCCTTAGTGCCACTACAAGTTAAAAACAAATATGTGTTGCTAAGTGACTTTCTGTTTCTCTCTTACTAAGAAAGAAAAAAATTATATAATAATATTATTATCTGTATAAACATCACATATGAATATTAATATAGCAATATAAGTTTTGAAATGCATATTAAAAATAAGATAGTTTCCCTCATTTATTTGTATGTGGCTTATAGAATGTATATATATATATCAGAATAGAGGATCCGCACTCACTGGACTTGTATTAAGTGAATATTTTTATTCAATGTGTGACGTTTCAGGGATCAAACAGTTCCCTTCTTTGTCTGAAGAAGGGGACTGTTTGATCCCGAAACGTCACGCATTGAATAAAAATATTCACTTTATACAAGTCCAGTGATTGTGGATCCTCTATTCTGATGTATCTCCTTAGCTCCTGCCACGTTAATTGAAGGTGAGTGTACAAATCCCTTTTGTCGTATATATATATATATATATATATATATACACACACAGACTGATCAGCCACAACATTAAAACCACCTGCCTAAGATCGTGAAGATCCCCCTCGTGCTGCCAAAACAGCTCTGATGCATCAAGGCATGGACTCCACAGGACCTCTGAAAGTGTCATGTGGTATCTGGCACAAAGACATTATCAGCAGATCCTTTAATCAAATTGAGATCTGGGGAATTTGGAGGCCAAGGCAACACCTTGAACTATTTGTCACGTCCCTCAAACCATTCCTGAACAATTTTTGCAGTGTGTCATGGTGCATTATCTTGCTGAAAGAGGCCACTGCCTTCAGCGAACACCATTGCCATGAAGGGGTGTACGTGGTCTGCAACAATCTCTAGGTAGGTGGTACGTGTCAAAGTAACATAAATGCCAGAACCCAAGGTTTCCCAGCAGAACATTGCCCAGAGCATAACACTGCCCCCACCGGCCTGCATTCTTCCCATAGCGCATCATGCTGCCATCTCTTCCCCAGGTAAATGAGGCACATGCACCCAGCCATCCACCTGATCTAAAAGAAAATGTGAATTATGACACCAGGCAATCTTGTCCCATTGCTCTATGGTCCAGTTCTGACACTCACATCCCCATTGAAGGTGCTTTCGGCAGTGGACAGGGGTCATCATGGGCACTCTGACTGGTCTGTGGCTATGCAGCCTCATAGGTAGCAAATTGCAATGCACTGTGTGTTCTGGCACCTTTCTTTTATGGCCAGAAATAATCTTTTCAGCAATTTCCTCTACAGTAGCTCTTCTGTGTGATCGGACCAGACGGGCTAGCCTTTGCTCCCCACGTGTATCAATGAGCCTTGAGCGCCCATGGCCCTGACGCAAGTTCACCGGTTGTCCTTTCTTGCACTACGTCTGGTAGGTACTAACCACTGCATACCGGGAGCACCCCATAAGATGATGTTTTGGAGATGCTCTGACATCTAGCCATCAATATTTGGCCCCTGTCTGTTGATTTGCTGCCTAATATAACCCACCCCTTGACAGGTGTTGTGGCTGATCAGTGTATGTATGTATATATATATATATATATATATATAAATATATACAGTATATATGTATATATATATATGTAAAAGCAGGATATTTGAAGACCAGGATCCGGTGTTTGTCCTATGTGATCAAAAACGAGCAAGGACCATGAGATTATATAAACACCTTTACTGTGAAATACAAAAAACCATAATGTTTCTGCTCCACACGGAGGCCTTGGTCACATGGAAATACCACACAACAAGTATCCTGCTTTTCAACATTTAAAGAGCTGCGCACAGAGTGGTTGATGGTGCTGGTGAGTGCTGATCTGTTTGTAAATATATATATATATATATATATATATATATATGTAACATATACATTTTTACTTCACATAGGGTTCTAAACACCCTGTAGTTCACCTATCTCCAGTAATTCATAACAGTTTAGAATGCACGTATTGTCATGCCAGACAACATAGGAACCATTAGCTCAAGCATTGGGAGTTACAGCCTTCAACAACAGCTCCATTATTTTTCTCCTTTTCTCCTGTAGTGCTCTTGTCAGGAATAAACAGTGTTTGTATATTTACGTACAATAAAGCATTATGGTTTCATTACAAAAAACTAAATTTATGCTTACCTGATAAATTATTTTCTTTCGGAATGATGGTAGTCCATAGGAAAAACATGTGGGGTATAATTCCCGCCACTCAAAGGAGGCCAAGAACCCACACAAGAGCTTAAATTCCCTCCTATCTCTCTTCAGTTTAACGTATAGCCGAGCAGAGAATAGAAAACAGATAGGTAAGAAAGCATTTATCAAATGAGCATACATTTTGTTTTCTTTCGTATAATGATGATAGTCCATAGGAAATCCATAATATGTAGGATTTAATACCCAAGCTGAGAGTCCATGTTGAAAGGACAGTCTACACTAAAATTGTTATTGTATAAAAAGATAGATAATGCCTTTACTACCCCTTCCCCAGCTTTGCACAACCAACATTGTTATATTAATATACTTTATAACATTTAAACTTCTAAATGTCTGCCTGTTACTATGCCACTATAGACTGCCTCTTAATCACATGCTTTTTTATTTGCTTTTCACAACAGGAGACTGCTAGTTCATGTGGGCTATATAGATAACATTGTGCTCACACCCAACACAGCTAAAATGCCAATAGATAATAAATAAAAAGTCATGTGATCAGGGGGCTGTCATTTATACAGATATATCAGAAAAAAATAGTGTGCACTGTAGGATATGTCAAAATCCCTATACTGCATATACTTGACTGTAATATGTTAATTTAAGCATATATAATATGATGAACATAAGCTAAGACAAAAGTTGACTATGCAGAATCTAAACATACATGCCCCTAGATCCTGTATCCCTGGAAGAGACTGAAAGATTGAGATTCAAAGATAAGCCATCAGGTCTTCATCCAATTGACCCCATTTGGCAACTTGTTGAGAGAAAATCTCCTGGAGGAGAGACCAATCTCCTGGATAAACAGACTCAAGGCTGAGAGAATCCGCTTAGCAGATCTGTACACCTGGAAAGAGGAATGCTGATAGGGCACAGTGATTCTATCTGCCCTGAACAGAATCTGGTACACTTCATTCACTGCCAGAGGGCTGCAGAAGTACTTCTTTTTCTTCTTGAGAAGGGGCCAGGACTGAATAATTCGAAGAATCATTCAGAGTTCCATATGTTCATAGGAAACCTCGCCTCCCAAGGTGACCAATTCCTTGTGACCTTCGAGGCCACCAGACAGCGCTACTGCCCAGAAGACTGAGATGATGTAGACACAATGAGGCCTATTTACTAAATGTCTGTTGGACCTGATCCGACAGTGCGGATCAGGTCCGACAGACAATGCTGAATGCGGAGAGCAATATGCTCTCCGTATTCAGCATTGCACCTGCAGCTCTTGTGAGCTGCTGGTGCAAAGTCGCCCGCCAGCAGGGAGGTGTAAATCAACCCGATCGTACTCGATCGGGTTGAATTGTGGCGATCTCTGTCCGCCTGCTCAGAGCAGGTGGACAGGGTTATGGAGCAGCGGTCTTTAGACCGCTGCTCCATAACTTGCGTTTCTGGCGAGTCTGAAGACTCCCAGAAACACGGGCCCACAAGCTCCATACGAAGCTTGATAAATGGGCCACAATATCTCAAGAAAGAGAGGCATATAAACTGATACGGCAAACAGAAAAGTTCTATCCCTTACAGAATAGAAAAAAATCTTTAAATCATAGGAATGAACCTGTAAAAGCTACTTGTACACTGGAACTTACCTTGTTAACTAGACTCAAATAAATCAAATTAGGACAATAGTTAGATACCAATAAGAGCGGTACTCAGATTGAACTCAGGACTCCTGGATCACAGCCTGTTGTTCTGTCCTTGAGCCACTAAAGGGCTGTGGAAATGCTGCACCACACATCTTCTGCATAGGAAAAGAAATGGTAAACACAACTATAAGGTTAGCTGTAACGTGAGAAAAACAGTATCTACAGCTGGATTCAAACTGTAGATCCTCTGCTTGCAAAGCTAGGAATCTAAACACTAAGCTAAACATAGTGTGTGTGCAATGTTGCATTGGCGTATGAGCATAACCACGACCTCCAGGTAAACTGTATATAACATTACCATGTACCTGCAATATACATATCTGGCTATACCAGAGCAATAAAACCCATGTAATTATCATCTAAACTACATGTAATTAGCATGTTCTGGTTATACAGAAACTATACTGCTTCTAATAATGAAATTATATAACATTACCATGTACCTGCAATATACATATCTGGCTATACCAGAGCAATAAAACCCATGTAATTATCATCTAAACTACATGTAATTAGCATGTTCTGGTTATACAGAAACTATACTGCTTCTAATAATGAAATTATATAACATTACCATGTACCTGCAATATACATGTCTGGCTATACCAGAGCAATAAAACCCACGTAATTATCATCTAAACTACATGTAATTAGCATGTTCTGGTTATACAGAAACTATACTGCTTCTAATAATGAAATTATATAACATTACCATGTACCTGCAATATACATGTCTGGCTATACCAGAGCAATAAAACCCATGTAATTATCATCTACACTACATGTAATTAGCATGTTCTGGTTATACAGAAACTATACTGCTTCTAATAATGAAATGAGGAAACAAAGTACATGAAATTAGCATTCACAGTGTATACAATAAGAAAACATGTAAGTAATATATACATGAAATTAACATGTTCTCATATCCGATCCACCTGCATGCAATAAAATGCATGGGATTATAAATAAAGAACAATAGCTGCAGGAAAGTAGCAAATAAAGTACATGGAATTAGCATGTTCCTACAATCTAAGCTGTATACAATAAGATACATGTAATTAGCAAGTAAGGTACATGTGGATAGCACTGAAAGAATAGAAATAATATATGTGCGCTTTTAGATCGACAACGTTTTTAGAATCTCTTTTTATCTATTAGGTCTTTTAAGAATCTATTCACGTAATGGTTTTATCTATGTACTTATTTTTAAGTTCATTTATGTGAGTCTATGCCCTAATATACTGTGTTGCTTTTAAATAGTTGAGAGTAATCTGCACCTTTCTATGTTTAAGATAACAATAATATGTCTACAGCAATATTTATTGTTCTATTTAATATTTATTGTTCTATTTTGCTTTTTTCTGTTTATCTGTTTTAAGCAATAAAAATAAATGTATTGTTTATAAGGAATCCCTGCAAACATTTCCACCTTTAAAAGTCTACCTTAAAAGGTGGACCAGATGTTTAGTACAAAACATACAACCAATCACTCTGGAGGCTATACCTATATAAGGATGACCTTATTTGTTGTAAACCATCTTGATAAAGCAGTGGAATACGGCGAAATGCGTTGATGGTAACAGTAAATGTGAGAATCAAGCATTATCGTAAGGAGTATCAAAGGATTGCTTCACATTAAAAAAGTACTTATTTTTCCAAAGATCCGTCTAAGGATCTATCTAAAATTCTCTGCGCAGAGTAAGGATCCCTTTTTTCACTAACAAAACTACATCTGAGTTTGCGACTCCAGGATTGGCCTCTGAATCGTCACGTGGTGATTACGTGTTCAACACAACGGACGGAGCTGCATAGACACCTGTGCCAGGACTTCAATGCAGTAAAGTACGAGCTGTAGTTACGATTCTATGCCCCAGTTAAGGTAGGCACATAGAGGTGTACAGTCCGTTCTTGTGTGATTTGTTTGATACAAGCAATTAAATATAACACCCATAAGAGGACAATAGAGGCGCTTATTTCTCATAATCTGGAGCAATTGAGTATTTGGGAATATCGAAGACCTTGTGGGGTTAGAGACACTGCCCTTTCACAGCCATAAGAACTTACATTTGTTCAATTATTATATGAAAGGTTGTTGAGAGCTATCTGAATTTATTTGTTATTTGATGTTTGCTCACCTATCCGAGGACTGTTATTCTGGATGATTTTTTAGATCCACCGTTGCATAGATACCGTATTTTACTAGACAACAGTAGTAAGGTTTAACACAGTTATTTTACTTTGAGTTGTTTAACTTTGTTTTATTTTATTTTATATGTTGAGTTGATACTAAGATTTTAGATTACATGTTTCAGCACAGAGCCGTAATCGTAGCCTGACTAGCTATGATTACGGCTCTGTGCCGAAACATGTAAGCCGTTGGTTCTACGCTCTCACATCTTGTACACTTTATTGGACCCTTCCAATTGCTGTTGTTTTTATGATGTTTTGGAACTAAAGACACGTTTTATCCTTACAAACAGCAGGACTTTCTCCTCTTTATGAATGTGTTAAACCTTAAATCTAAAGGCAGAATCAAATTCAGGATAAGGCACTGCGTCTTGATCTTTAGGTGATAACTCCTCCGTCCCCTTCATAATAGAAAAGTCTCACAAAGCCAAATCAGAATTTAAAATAGTATCAGGGATGTGATCCTGAGGGGAATGGGCCTGTATGTCCACATTCAAAGATGTAGGTAAATCACCAGACTTGCTTTTGCTCTTACTTGGTTTGGGGATAGCCGCCAAAGAGTGATCTATTGCTGTATGCACACTAGACTGAAACTCAGGTGTAAAAACAGTTGTTGCACTGTGAATAAATTACACTGGAGCAGGGCATAAGCCTTTAGGAGGCATACTGGTCTGCGTCTGATTTGCACAAATAACATGTGGAACACAACTAATACATAGCTGGTCTGTTTGACATACAGGAACAGTTTTACAAAGCAGGCAAAAAAATTGAAAAGGGACATGGTCAAGTTGATCTCCCTTCTAATGGGTCTGATACAATGACAGGGGAACTGAGTTAATATACTCCATTAACATCACAAAACAATCAAATGTATAAATAAATATTAACAGATTAGGGTACACAAACCCAAGTGTTAAATATAATAAGCAGAGGAGACCTCAACTATACTTCACCTAAATCCACCTTAGTCACTAGGAAATAATCTGCAAAACCATTAAACCCACCCCAGCAGCAGAACCTGAATGGTACTCAATTTCTAGTGCCCACAGAATTGCAACGTTTGAAAAGAAATGGAGCCCAAAAGTCCTAAACATACAATGCAGAAAGCACAGCCAGGCCTCTGCAGAGAAAGCAAGACAAAGAAAGGGGACGGGGCTACCGCCCGTAGCGCTCTGAGAAGCAGAGACAGTGAGGGCAAAATATTTTTTTTCGAAAATCTCCAAAATGAGTAAAGACCACCCTAGGATGTTTTCACACTTGTCCCCAGCTAACCCTCTTTAAGCTTCAGATAACCACTGACTGCAGAAAGCTGTTTTCTTAAAGAGCCAATGTACAATTTAACGCCCCCCCCCCCCCAACGAAAATGATGCTGGTGGTTTGAAAAAGGCTGCAGGGTTCCCAAAATACACAGTAGACTTAAACATTTTGAGACCCCAGTGAAATACTGCAGGTGGGTAGGCTAAGTTCACCTGGCTATGCTATACTAAATGCAAGTACTAATAGCTTGTGGGCTGAAAAAACTGCTAAAATAGTCTTACCTGACTGAAGCACCCCTCTCCACTGGCTTACCAGCAAGATGCAGTTCCACCTTCTGCTCTTCAAATGCTGTATCCAGTAGAGAGCCCAGGTACTGCAGAGGATTTCAGAGGAAATACCATGTAATCTTACAGGGGGAGGCTGAGGGACATCACCGCAACACCTGAGGGTAATTATGGCTCAAATCCCATAGGGAGATATTGCACACATAACAGGGTATTCCTATGTCTGTATCATTCAGCTTTCTGGAAATCACTTCTGTCTACTTTCTGAATGAAATGTCCTAGGGATAAAGGGTCTCACATTGATTTGAGCTCCCATATATTTATCCATAAGCAAGTAGCTGTAACACCTCTATTCTCAACCTTCCCCTGTGAGGCTAAGGACAAAAACTGAGGAGAGATAGGAGGAGGGTGGTCATTTAAGCTCTTGTGTGGGTTCTTGGCCTCCTCCTAGTGGCTGGAATTTTATCCCACATGTGTTGGATTTCCTATGGACTATCTTCATTACACAAAAGAAATAGGCATACCGTTAGAAGAAGATGGCCCAATTTTTTTTAGCTTCGCCTACAGTGGTGGTTAGCTGTCTTTGCACACTATGATATCGTTTTCCATTTGATTACAATTAAAACTTTGTTTACTTGTTGGTAACACAGCCCTCTTAGATGTTATGGCAAACAAGCAGTATATTTACTTGTATAACTAAATGTTAATAAATAAATAAATTAAACAAAAATAAAATGTATGCTTACCTGAAAAATTTCTTTCTTTCCGGGCATGGAGAGTCCATGACGTCATTCCAATTACTAGCAGGATATTCAACTCATGGCCAGCAGGAGGTGGCAAAGAGCACCCCAGCAAAGCTGTTAAGTGTAACTTTCCTTACCCACAATCCCCAGTCATTCAGCCGAAGGAGAATGGAAAAAGAAGAAACACAAGGGTGAAAAGGTGCCTGAGGTTTACTGAAAGAAAAATGCCGAATTATAATTAAAGAGAGGGCGGGGTCGTGGACTCTCCATGCCCGGAAAGAAATTTATCAGGTAAGCATAGATTTTGTTTTCTTTTCTATGGCATGGAGAGTCCACAACATAATACCGATTACTAGAGGGAACCAATACCCAAGCTAGAGGACACGGAATGAATAGGGAGAGAGAACTAGGCAGGAGAACCTAAACAGCGCTTGAAGAACCTTTCTCTCAAAAGAGGCAGAGGCAAAAGTATCAAATTTGTAGAATTTGGAAAAAGTATGCAGAGAGGACCATGTAGCCATCTTGCAAATCTGTTCTACAGAAACTTCATTTTGAAAGCCCAAGAAGAGGAGACAGCCCTAGTGGAATAAGCCGTAATTCTCTCAGGAGGCTGCTGTCCAGCAGTCTCATAAGCAAAACTAATCAAACTTCTCAACCAGAGAGAAAGAGTAGTAGAAGTGACCTCCTGACCCTTTCGTTTTCCAGAGAAAACAAACAGGGCAGAAGACTGACAAAATCTTTAGTAGCTTGTAAGTAAAACTTTAGAGCGCGCACAACATCCAAGTTATGCAAAAGACGTTCCTTATGAGAAGGAGGATTAGGACAAAAAGAAGGAACAACAATTTCCTGATTAATGTTTAGATCCGACACCACTTTAGGGAGAAACCCCAATTTAGTACGAAGGACCACCTTATCTGCATGAAAGATAAGGTACAGGTGTTGTCCGACTGGAATCTGATAAACCCGACTAAAGATAATTGAGGCCTCGCTGACACGGCATTGAGGATTGCTCTCAACTCCAAGATGTTTATGAGAATAGAAGACTCTTCCCGAGACCACAGGCCCTGAGCCATCAGAGAACCCCAAACAGCTCCCCAGCCTGACAGGCTGGCGTCCATAGTCACAATCACCCAGGAAGGTCTCAGGAAGCAAGTGCCCCGAGACAAATGGTCCTGTGAAATCCACCACAAGAGAGAATCTCTTGTTAGAGGGTCCAGATTTTTCCTCTGTGATAAATCTGCATGATCTCCATTCCATTGACGGAGCATGCAAAAGGAATGATATCCATTGAAGCCACCAACAGACCAATCACCTCAATTCATTGAGCCAATGATTGATGCAAAGCAGACTGGAGGTAAAGGCAGGAAGCAAGAAGTTTGGATTTTTTGACCTCCGTCCGGAAAATCTTCATGGACAGTTAATCTATGATTGTCCCCAGGAAACACACCTTTGTAGATAAAGCTAGAGAACTCTTTTCCAGATTCACCTTCCACCCGTGTGAACGTAAAAAAGACAACAACATCTCTGTATAAGATTTTGCTAGTTGAAAAGATGACGCCTGAACCAGGATGTCGTCTAGATAAGGTGCCACAGCAATTCCCTGATCACTGCCAACATTGCTCCTAGAACCTTTGTGAATATTCTGGGAGCTGTGGCAAGACCAAATGGAAGGGTAAGAAACTGGAAATGCATGTCCAGAAAGGCAAACCTTAGAAACTGGTAATGATGTGAATGGGAAAGTGTAAATAAGCGTCCTTCAGGTCTATTGTCGTAATTAATTGACCTTCCTGGACCAATGCAAGAATGGAACGAATAATTTCCATTTTGAAGAACAGAACCCTGAGCAATTTGTTTAGGCACTTTAGATCTAGGATGGAACGAAAAGTTCCCTCCTTTTTGGGAACCACAAATAGATTTAAATAAAATCCTAGACCTTGTTCCTTTAGAGGGACTGGTACATTAACTCCCAGGGAGGACAGGTCCTTTACGCAATTTAAGAAGGCCTCCCTCTTTACCTGGTTTGCGGATAGTCTTGACAGTAGAAATCTGCCCCTTGAAGGGCAAGACTTGAATCCTATTTTTTAACCCTGGGATACTATGTCCACAGCCCATGGATCTGGGACATCGCGTACCCAAGCCTGTTGAAAAAGAGAAAGCCTGCCCCCCACCTGAAACTCTGATTGGGGGGACCCTTTATTCTGATTTAGAGTCAGCGAAAGGCTTTATGTTTTGATTTCCCTTGTTCCAGGGCTGGCTGGATTTCCAAGTGGACCTGGATTGGTCTGGTTTGGAAGAGGAAGAGGAGGACTTCTGTCCCTTAAAGTTGCGAAAGGAACGGAAATTAGAAGTCTGTCGACCCCTAGGTCTATTCTTCTTGTCCTGAGGTAGGAAAGATCCCTTTTCACCAGTAATCTCAGAAATTATTTATAAGGTAAAGCCAAAAGCTTGGCCTTTGAAGAAACATCAGCCGACCAAGGTTTTAACCACAGAGCTCTGCGGGCTAGCACAGTGAAGCTCGACATCTTAGCTCCCAGTCTAATTATCTGTATGTTGGCATCACAGATAAAGGTATTGGCCAGTTTGAGAGCTTTGATCCCATCTTGGATCTCTTCTACCGTAGTTTCCTCTGAAATAAGATCAGACAAGGCATCGCACCAATAAGATGCTGCTCCCGCAACTGTGGCAATACTCGCTGCAGGTTGCCACTGTAATAGTTGATGGATGTACATATTTTTTAAGTAAGCCTCTAGCTTCTTATCCATTGGATCCTTAAAAGAGCAACTATCCTCTATAGGAATGGTAGTCCTCTTAGCAAGAGTAGAAATAGCTCCTTCTACTTTTGACACAGTGCGCCATGAATCAAGAATAGAGTCAGCAACAGGAAACATCTTTTTAAAAACAGGCGAAGGGGAAAAAGGAACCCCTGGCTTATCCCATTCCTGAGCTATATTTTCAGACATCTTTCTTGGAACAGGAAAAACCTCATCAGAAGATAGAGAATCATAAACTCTATCTAGTTTAGAAGACTTTGTGGGGTTGACAGCAACCAAAGATTCAGAGTCGTCCAAAGTAGCCAGGACCTCCTTCAGTAGTAACCAGAGTTGTTCAAGCTAAAATTTACCTCTTCAGATGCTGAAGATTTTTCTGCTAAAGTGTCAGATTCTGAGATTTCACCTTCAGAAGCTACTGAGGTATTTTCCTCATCAGACAAATGAGAAAGATTGACTAATGCAGATTTAGAGTCAGAAGTCTTACTATCTGGCAAATGTTTAGATTTTCTCTTACGCTTACTCAAGGCAGGGAAAGCCGACAAAGCTGCTGATACTGCAGAAGTAATCTGAGCGGCAAAATCCCCAGGTAAATAAACACCCCCAGGTGGATGAGAGGACACAGAAGGCACAGTATGAGAAACAACTAAGGCTTGGGACGTTTGAGGAGAAAGCTGAGGCATGTCAGGCACAGCATTATCCTGAGAGACACTTGGCTCAGAAGGGAGTAACTTGTCCTTAAATTATAAAGTTTTAGTTAAACATGAGGAGCAAAATTGCATAGGCCATGGCTATAGATAACAGGTCTTACTAGCAATGACAAACTATATCGAAAATAAATAAAGCAATTTTAAATACCAAAATTAATTATCAAGGAGGAATATGAAAATGAAACACCAAATTTTAATGAAACCTCAGATCGCCTGAGGCTCCTACCAGTCAAAAGAGACACCCCACTAGTAAGAGGAAAAAATGGAACTCTTTTGCAGAGATCCTCTCCTCTTAAACGATCCGGGTAGATGTTAGAAACAAAGCCGACACGAGAAACCTCTAGCTGCATAGCAAAGGTTCTCTATTCTCCTCAACGGCTCTGCTCAGATAAACTGGAATTGCTGGCGTCACGTGAGCGTGACCAAAATAACTGCACCATCTATTTTCTTCAACAGTGAAAAAAATGCGCAAAATTACTCGCAGTTAAAAAACGGCTTTCCCGTTTTAAATCAGATAAAGTCATCAAGTGCAATAAATAATAAACCTCTAAACATAGAAGCAATAAAGAATGATAGGTTATATAATAAAGGATATCCTTTAACATTAACCCCTTGTTCCCCTTAGCCAAGGGTCCCTAAGTCTCGTACTGTATTATAAGCTCCAAATATATTGTCCTTAATATGAATCTTTAACTGATAAGGATTATTATGTTCCAAAAAGGATCTGATAATGAGGATTAACCTCTTAAGTGCTGTTGTCCTTCTGTACCTGGAAGGCAAAGGCACTTACCTTAGATCCAACTGCATGATAGATGCTGATCCTTAGGTGTGGCAGGTACTTCACTCCCTATCATGGACCTGTAGGAAAAGAAAGAACAGAGTAACCAACTCTGGCTTTCTACAAAGGGATAGCAAAGTGTTAAAAGTAAAGCAAAGACTACCTCGCCGCCTTTAAACTGCTAAAAGCCACCACTACTCTTACTAAAGAGATTGACGTGGACACAGCTAGACCCCAATCCTTGCTTGCAGGGAAAAGTACCCATAAAAGGATTAAATATCTTCAGACACCAACTTTGCACATCCTCCATTGACAGAGGCAAAGAGAATGACTGGGGATTATGGGTAAGGGAAGTTAAACTTAACAGCTTTGCTGGGGTGCTCTTTGCCTCCTCCTGCTGGCCAGGAGTTGAATATCCCACTAGTAATTGGAATGACGTTGTGGACTCTCCATGCCATAGGAAAGAAATCACTTTTTATAAAAGTGAACACAATATTTCTTTCTTGACATTTTTTATTTCTATCTCATTTTCAGCATGACACAAATGTATACATGTGATATTTTAAACACGTCTTTCACACACTAACATTCATATTTATTAAATAAATGTAAAAAATAAATATAAAGAGCTGTAACAGCAAACCAATGTGGTTAAAAAGTCTAAAGAAAAGAAACTGTTCCTTTCCTGGATCGGCAGTCGGATTGATAATGCACCAAAATGTTGAGTAAGCATCTCAGTTTTTTTGTTTAGAGTAAACTCTATAGGCAGTTCATGGATTCTGTTACTTCCATTGACCCACAATGGGTTCTTTGTCCATTATGATGATTAAAATAAGCCAAGCATCAAATTCCCCTCACATGCCCATCCTGATGCTCTGAATGATTTGGAAAATTGCTAGAATAGAAAAGAGAAAGAAACATTCTTAGAATTAATTTTTTTATTAGCTGTGCAAAATACATTATTTACAATATGTTTGCTTAAAGATTGCTTCAAATTCCACATAATTTAATATGAACCTGTTTTAACAGCCCATTTCACTTTAAAACTGCAAAACATCTAAACCAAAAAAAGTTTGAAAATCCGAGGGTTACTATAAAACATATTTGTTTTTGCCTATTAAATTGTGTTTTTTAAACCCAGAATAACTTTCCATTACTCTGTTACATGGATGTCTGAAATATAATCATTGCTTAATTTTATAAAGATACATAAACCATGGATAACAGACTTATTGTAAAAAAAATGCAATTATTAATTGGTAAGTCATGAAAAAACTGGTATCCCAAATAGAGAAAAAATAGGAGGGAACCTCACAAAGAGTGATTCATAAAAAGCAACAATTCATTCAATTAGTATTTTTTTACAAAATCCACAATAAGTTTTTGATCCAGTTTTCACTTTTATAAAAATCTAAAACACAAATAAGTATGCACAGAGGGATAACCAACCCTTTCACTCTCACCAGTTTGTGACATAGAGGGTTAACCAACTCTTCAACTTTAACCAGGTGCTTACAACCAAGCCACTCCAAGCAAGTTTGCAACTTAGTTCAGTGGGTGCAAGGGTTAACAAAACACTGTCTAAGCTGTACTAGACATAGAAAAGATTAGATTTTTTTTAGATTAGATTTGTTTATTGTCATTGTACAGAGTAAAAAAACAGAGACAACGAAATTGTAATTGAAAATCTAACCAATCCCATACACAGATAGTACTATAATGGTAAACCTATCAGACAAAAAGATCAAGTGACTTGTGCATAAAATTTCTATACCACAGGAATAAACACAAATGCAAGTGTAATAAAGTGCAAGTGCAAAAAATCAGTTCCATACAAAAGAATATATATATGTGTACAAAATACAATATAAAAAGTTGCTCATCTTAATCACACATGTGTATACAGTATTTGCGTTATGTATATCATGTGAATTGTGTGTGTTATATAAATCACATATGTGTATTTTATATTATGTGTGTGATGTGAGTTGTATATAATAAAAGGTGAAGTGAAAAAGACCATTAACAGGATAATCAATTAGATTAGGTTAAAAACCATTAATTTAGCACTTTCTCTGTTATAAAATAAAAAATCCAATCATAAAGGATAAAAGAATAACAAGATAAAAGGTTAAAAGAAATATGAGCATAAGAGAAGATTTTTAAAAATTATTATTTAGCAGGGTAATGGCTCTTGGAAAAAAGCTATTCCGAAACCTAGCAGATTTTCCTTTTAATCTCCTATAACGTCTCCCAGATGGTAAAAGGGCAAATATTCTATTGCTAGCATGAAAATGATCTTGGGTAATTCGATAGGCCTTTAAAAGGCTGCGTCTGCTTTGAAGATCTCTGATAAAAGGTAGCTGAGCACCTATGATATACTGGGCGGTTTTAACTACCCGTTGCAGAGCTTTACGATCAGAATTAGTACAGTTTCCATACCATACTGTGATACAGTTTGTAAGAATACTCTTAATAGTACAACAATAAAAATTAACTAAAATCTGAGTAGATAAATTAACTTTTTGCAGTGATCTTAAGAAATAAGATTGAGGTATTCAAAGACCAAGTCAAATCTTCAGAGATATGTATGCCCAAAAATGTAAAACTTGATACACGTTCAACCTCAGTTCCATTTATATAAATGGGCAGATGTAAACAGCGATTGGATTTCCTAAAATCAATAATGATTTCTTTAGTTTTTTTAGTATTTAGATCCAAGTTATTTTCAGCGCACCATGTAACCAGATGCATTATTTCCTCTCTATAAGCTGATTCGTCGTTACTGATCTGGCCTATCACAGTAGTATCATCAGCTCCAAACTCATCTTTTAATGCCACCACACTAATCTATCTAGGATTATTATATGAGAAATCATAAAGAAACCCAGACTAATAGATTAGAAAACCCCAAAGCACAATTTGGAAAACAAATCAACAAACTAAAGCACAACACTGTTACAATCAAATTAAAGTTCTATGATTCAGATAAAGTATGCAATAAAAACCGCTTTCCAATATATTTTAATTATCAAAACATGCACATTATTTTTACATGCACACTTTCTGAAGTGTCAGCTGCTAATGAGCATGTGCAAAAGTGCACAGTATATACTTATATTGATTTTGTGATTAATTGATGGCTGTCACATGATACAGGGGGAGAGAAAATTGGATTAACTTTGAAATTTGCCAGGAAATATTCTACTGCTCATTTCAAATTAAAAGTAAGTATTATCACATTGTTTTTTATTGTGTATTATTAAATTCTACTGTATTGAGAGGTCCTATAATAAAATAATATTTCTTATGAACAAAAAATAGTCACAGTGTATGTATATAAAAAAATTAATTAACAAACAAAAGTACACAAAGCAGTTTAAAATAAAAAAGGAGAAAATAACAAAACCTAATACTGTTACCAGCATATATCTCTGTTCCAAGGGATATTAGGAAGGGGAAAATGGTCACTCACTCTATTACCTGTAGCCTCCCATGTCAAAAATGGCAATCTCATTTAGCTGATTTCAACATTAAATACATTTTTGGCTGGGCAAGGAATGTAGCTACCCTTTTTATGGAAGACCATAAACTAGCTCTCATGTTCGGTCAATATTATATGATACTTTATAATTCTATTTAGGTACTTTAAGTAACAGTACATTATTGATCACTCACATTGTGGGATTATGGAGAATATTTTGATACCAAAAGTTACATTTAATTGACCCCAGGGCTGTGTCTTGACAGAAACGAACACTGTATTCTGTCACTCTGTGACAGCCCATAAAGGTCACTGTAGCGAAAAAAAACTGAATTGCAACTTACATCTGGGTGAACTAGATGTAATAAAAATCAGTCATCCTAAAAGTTAGACTTTTTAGACAGTGTTCAGATCTGTGTTAATAAAGTAGTAAATAGCAAATATGGAAATATTGGACACAATGAAAACAAAATTAACCCATGACGCCCTGATTTTTTAAGGTTTTTTTTATGACATAAGGTAACATTATATGTTTGTACTGTTGCACAGAAATAGAGACACACTTGCTGATTAGTTGGAAAATAATAATGGAAGCAACTTTAAGATGCAGTTTTCAACAATTGCTAAATGTACTTAAATTGAAGTTTTAACCACTTGAGCCAATACAACGTAGATCTATGTCATGCAGTACATAGCCCAGCGCATCACATAACGTAGATCTACTTTGCAGCTTCAGGAAGCCCAAGCAGCACTTGCTGCTAACGGACTTCTGGTGTCTGCCTTCATATGGTAACGGAGTGCGATCGGTGCTCCAGTTCCATAATGAAGACAGATTGCCAGATCGTTACAGACAATGACATGGTCTGTTTCACTGTCTGTAACAATCTCGATGCCGGTGGAAAGGAATGCAGGAAGGTGGCCCTGCGGCGGAGGTGGGAGGACTCCTATGATACAGTAAAAAATTATGAAGGGAGGGATGGGCTGTTGTACTATGGAAAGTGGGTGGAATGGAGGGGGGCCCTACATAATGATCGTGGGGAGGGAGAGTTGGGGGGACCCCTACACTACAGAAGAAATGAAGAAAAAAAATACCTATAAACTAGATGCTGGCAGTATTTTCCAGATATGGAACTACTGAAAAACTCTGATTTCTTTTGAGAGAAAAAGGAGTTCCCAAAAACATTTCTTAAATTCTGATAACTATGATAAGTTCCTAAAAAAGTGTAACAAAGCTGAATACGTTTCTAGTAGGACAAATCTTCTGATAGTGATTCTTGAGGAGAGTAATATGAAGAAAGTATCGCTCCAATCTGCCGTGTACATAATAAACCCTAAAGAACTAGGGTAAATACAAAATTTATGCTTACCTGATAATTCA
Organism: Bombina bombina; assembly: GCF_027579735.1. NCBI lineage: Eukaryota > Metazoa > Chordata > Amphibia > Anura > Bombinatoridae > Bombina > Bombina bombina. The sequence goes on along the minus strand of NC_069501.1, from coordinate 952,982,301 downwards.
TTTCTTTCATGGTGGTGATAATCCAAAAGCCATTACTGATGTAATTTAACTCCTGACCACAAGAAGGAAGCAAAGATTCCCTAAGCGCCAAATCCCTCCCACCTCTCTGGTATTCTAGTCTGACATATAGCCAAGAAAGGAGAAACAGAAGGGTAGGAAAGAACAAAGTAGAAAAAATGAGGAACTAGAACTGCCACCAGAAAAAAATAATTAAGTAAAAAAAACGGATTCATCCTTTACTTGTGGGATATTATCCTTCCCTACAGGAAGTGGCAAAGAGCACCACAGCAGAGCTGTTTATATAGCTCCTCTCTTAGCTCCACCCCCCAGTCATTCGACCGAAGGTACAGGAAGAAAAAGGAGAAACTACAAGGTGCAGAGGTGACTGAGTTTAAATCAAAAAAATATAATCTGTCTTAAAATGACAGGGCGGGCCGTGGACTCGTCTTACCATAGAAGAAATCAATTTATCAGGTAAGCATAAATTTAGTTTTCTTCTATAAAGGTAAGAAGAGTCCACGGGATTAATCCTTTACTTGTGGGATACAATACCAAAGCTACAGGACACGGATGAACGGGAGGGACAAGACAGATGGTTAAACAGAAGGCACCACTGCTTGAAGAACTTTTCTCCCAAAAACAGCCTCCGAAGAAGCAAAGGTATCAAATTTGTAAAATTTGGAAAAGGTATGAAGCGAAGACCAAGTCGCAGCCTTACAAATCTGTTCAACAGAAGCATCATTTTTAAAAGCCCATGTGGAAGCCACCACTCTAGTAGAGTGAGCTGTAATTCTTTCAGGAGGCTGCTGTCCAGCAGTCTCGTATGCCAAACGGATGATGCTTTTTAGCCAAAAGGCAAGAGAGGTAGCCGTAGCTTTTTGACCTCTACCTTTTCCAGAATAGACAACAAACAAAGAAGATGTTTGACGAAAATCTTTGGTCGCTTGCAAGTAAAACTTTAAAGAACGAACCACGTCCAAGTTGTGCAATAGACGCTCCTTCTTAGAGGAAGGATTAGGACACAGAGAAGGAACAACAATTTCCTGATTAATATTCTTATTAGTAACAACCTTAGGAAGGAATCCAGGTTTGGTACGCAGAACCACCTTATCAGCATGGAAAACAAGATAAGGCGAGTCGCATTGCAATGCAGATAGTTCAGAAACTCTTCGAGCCGAAGAGATAGCAACTAAAAACAGAACTTTCCAAGATAGAAGCTTAATATCTATGGAATGCATAGGTTCAAACGGAACCCCTTGAAGAACTTTAAGAACCAAATTCAAACTCCAAGGCGGAGCAACAGGTTTAAACACAGGCTTGATTCTAACTAAAGCCTGACAGAACGACTGAACGTCTGGAACATCTGCCAGACGTTTGTCCAGTAGAATTGATAAAGCAGATATCTGTCCCTTTAAGGAACTAGCTGATAGCCCCTTCCCCAATCCTTCTTGGAGAAAGGACAAAATCCTAGGAATCCTGATCTTACTCCATGAGTAGCCATTGGATTCGTACCCATAAAGATATTTACGCCATATCTTATGATAAATTTTCCTGGTGACAGGCTTTCGAGCCTGAATCAAGGTATCTATGACCGACTCAGAGAACCCCCGCTTGGATAAGATCAAGCGTTCAATCTCCAAGCAGTCAGACGCAGAGAAACTAGATTTGGATGCTGGAACGGACCTTGAATCAGAAGGTCCTGGCTCAGTGGCAGAGTCCATGGTGGAAGAGATGACTTGTCCACCAGGTCTGCATACCAAGTCCTGCGTGGCCACGCAGGTGCTATCAAAATCACTGAAGTTCTCTCCTGTTTGATTCTGGCAATCAAACGAGGAATGAGAGGAAAAGGTGGAAACACATAAGCCAGGTTGAACGACCAGGGTACTGCCAGAGCATCTATCAGTACTGCCTGAGGATCCCTTGACCTGGACCCGTAATGAGGAAGTTTGGCATTCTGACGAGACGCCATGAGATCCAATTCTGGTGTGCCCCATTGCTGAAGCAATTGTGCAAACACCTCCGGATGGAGTTCCCACTCCCCCGGATGAAAAGTCTGACGACTTAGAAAATCCGCTTCCCAGTTCTCCACTCCTGGGATATAGATTGCTGATAGATGGCAAGAGTGAGTCTCTGCCCATCGAATTATTTTGGTAACCTCTATCATCGCTAGATAACTCTTGATGATTGATATATGCTACAGTCATGATATTGTCCGACTGAAATCTTATGAATCTGGCCAACGCCAGCTGAGGCCACGCCTGAAGAGCGTTGAATATCGCTCTCAGTTCTAGAATTTTGATTGGGAGGAGAGTCTCCTCCTGAGTCCACAAACCCTGTGCTTTCAGGGAATTCCAGACTGCACCCCAGCCCAATAGGCTGGCGTCCGTCGTCACTATGACCCACACTGGCCTGCGGAAACACATTCCCTTGGACAGATGATCCTGTGACAACCACCAAAGAAGAGAGTTTCTGGTCTCTTGGTCCAGATTTATCTGGGGAGATAAATCTGCATAATCCCCATTCCACTGTTTGAGCATGCAAAGTTGCAGTGGTCTGAGATGCAAGCGAGCAAACGGAACTATGTCCATTGCTGCTACCATTAATACGATTACCTCCATACACTGAGCCACTGATGGCCGAGGAATGGAATGAAGAGCTCGGCAGATGGATAAAATCTTTGATTTCCTGACCTCCATCAGAAAAATTTTCATGTCCACCGAATCTATCAGAGTTCCCAGGAATGGAACTCTTGTGAGAGGGATAAGTGAACTCTTTTTTACGTTCACCTTCCACCCGTGAGATCTTAGAAAAGCCAACACGATGTCTGTGTGAGACTTGGCTAGTTGGTAAATTGACGCCTGGATTAAGATATCGTCCAGATAAGGCGCCACGGCTAAGCCCCGCGGCCTTAGAACCGCCAGAAGGGACCCTAGCACCTTTGTGAAAATTCTGGGAGCCTTGGCCAACCCGAAGGGAAGAGCCACAAACTGGTAATGCTTGTCCAGAAAGGCAAACCTGAGGAACTGGTGATGATCTTTGTGGATAAGAATGTGTAGATACGCATCCTTCAAGTCCACGGAGGTCATATATTGACCCTCCTGGATCATTGGCAAAATAGTCCGAATGGTCTCCATCTTGAAGGATGGGACTCTGAGGAACTTGTTTAGGATCTTGAGATCCAAAATTGGTCTGAAAGTTCCCTCTTTTTTGGGAACCACAAACAGATTGGAGTAGAACCCTTGCCCCTGTTCTGTTTCCGGAACTGGGCAGATCACTCCCATGGAATATAGGTCTTCTACACAGCGTAAGAACGCCTCTCTTTTTGTTTGGTTTACAGACAATTGAGAAAGATGGAATAAACCCCTTGGGGGAGAATCTTTGAAATCTAGAAGTTACCCCTGGGTTACTATTTCTAAAGCCCAGGAATCCTGAACATATCTTGCCCAAGCCTGAGCGAAGAGAGAAAGTCTGCCCCCTACTAGATCCGGTCCCGGATCGGGGGCTACCCCTTCATGTTGTCTTGGAGGCAGCAGCGAGCTTCTTGGCCTGTTTACCCTTGTTCCAAGTCTGGTTAGGTCTCCAGACTGACTTGGATTGAGCAAGATTCCCCTCTTGCTTTGCGGCAAGGGAAGAGGGACTACCTTTGAAGTTTCGAAAGGAACGAAAATTATTTTGTTTGGTCCTCATCTTATTCGTCTTATCCTGAGGAAGGGCATGACCTTTCCCTCCAGTGATGTCTGAAATTATCTCTTTCAGTTCAGGCCCGAATAGGGTCTTACCCTTGAAAGGGATGGCTAAAAGCTTAGCTTTTGATGACACATCAGCAGACCAGGACTTAAGCCATAATGCTCTACGCGCTAAAATGGCAAAACCTGAATTCTTCGCCGCTAATTTAACCAATTGAAAAGCGGCATTTGTAATGAAAGAATTAGCTAGCTTGAGAGCCCTAATTCTATCCAGAATATCCTCTAATGGAGTCTCAACCTGAAGAGCCTCTTCCAGAGCCTCAAACCAAAAGGACGCTGCAGTAGTTACAGGAACAATGCACGCTATAGGTTGGAGAAGAAAACCTTGATGAACAAATATTTTCTTCAGGAGACCCTCTAATTTTTTATCCATAGGATCTTTGAAAGCACAACTGTCCTCAATAGGTATAGTTGTACTCTTAGCCAGGGTAGAAATAGCTCCCTCCACCTTAGGGACCGTCTGCCATGAGTCCCGAACGGCGTCTGATATGGGAAACATTTTCTTAAAAGTAGGAGGGGGAGCGAACGGAATACCTGGTCTATCCCACTCCTTAGTAACAATTTCCGAAATCCTCTTAGGGACCGGAAAAACATCAGTGTAGGCAGGAACCTCTAGGAATCTGTCCATTTTACACAATTTCTCTGGAACTACAATAGGGTCACAATCATCCAGAGTCGCTAAAACCTCCCTGAGCAATAAGCGGAGGTGTTCTAGTTTAAATTTAAAAGCCGCCATATCAGAATCTGTCTGAGGGAACATATTTCCTAAGTCAGAAATCTCTCCCTCAGCCAGCAAATCCCTCACTTCAGAACATTGTGAGGGTACATCGGATATGGCTAATAAAGCGTCAGAGGGCTCAGCTTTTGTTCTCACACCAGACCTGCTGCGCTTCCCCTGCAACCCAGGCAGCTTAGATAAAACCTCTGTGAGGGTAGTCATAACTGCGGCCATATCTCGCACTAGAAGTACTTGGCGTCGCTTGTGCGGGTGTTAACGGTTGTGACACTTGGGGAGAATTAGATGGCATAACCTGATTCTCTTCTGACTGAGAATCATCCTGCGACATACTTTTAGTAGTTAAAATATGTTCTTTACAATTTATTGACCTTTCAGTGCATGAGGGACACATTCTAAGTGGAGGTTCCACAATGGCTTCTAAACATATTGAACATTGACTTTCCTCAATGTCAGACATGTTGAACAGGCTAGTAATGACTACAAACAAGCATGAAAACACTTTATTTAGTGAAAAAAAAATAACAATCTTAAAAAACGGTACTATGCCTTTAAGAGAAAAAAAGCATACACGTTCTGCAAAACAGCCTAAACATGCACCAATTTTTTCAAAATTTTGTATGTAGACACACTATAGGTAGTTAAGATTGCACCACAGCATTTTTTAACAATTAACCCCTTAATTTCCAAACCGGATCGAAAATAGGCCCAGATCCGGAAAAAAACACTCTCAGCACCTTGCCACAGGGATCGAAAGTGTGGGGTAAAAGCTTCGATTTGGCACAAAACATACACCAGGGCCCTCAGGAGTTAGAGCTTGCTGCTTACTGACAAAACTAACTGCACATCTGAGGTGCAAAAATAGGCCCCGCCCATCTAACTCCATGTTTCCTTAGCCTTAAAGAACCACACCAGAGCGGTTATAACTAGCTATGTGGGTTCTAAGACCCGAAAATTAAGCCATGTGTGCCCTAATAAAATTGCCCAAAAACGTTTATTGCCCACAAAAACGTTAAAGCACTCCCAAATCAACATAAAAACGTTTGCTCACAAACATTTGTCATTCAGTGTCAACCATATTAGTAATTGGCCCCGTATGCAAGCTAAGTAATGCCCTTCTTTTAGCTCTAGGATTACTTCTTACCCTTACCCTCCTGGGTATAATGTCAGCCTTTCTGAAATACAGTCTCTCCAGAAAAATATGACTGAACATACCTCATTGCTGAATAGCATGAAACCGTTCCTCACACTGAAGTTTCCTGTACTCCTCAGCCTCTGTGGGAACAGCAATGGACCTTAGTTACAAATGCTAAGATCATCATCCTCCAGGCAGCAGTCTTCATCCATCTGCTGCCTGAAAGTAAATAGTACACACCGGTACCATTTAAAATAACAAACTCTTGCTTGAAGAAATTAAAAACTAATATTTTATCACCTCTTTCACTTTACCCTTCCTAGTATTTAGAGTAGGCAAAGAGAATGACTGGCGGTGGAGCTAAGGGAGGAGCTATATAGACAGCTCTGCTGTGGTGCTCTTTGCCACTTCCTGTAGGGAAGGATAATATCCCACAAGTAAAGGATGAATCCGTGGACTCGTCTTACCTTTATAGAAGAAATGAAAATATGCAGTTCTCGTGGACTATCACCACAATGAAAGAAATTAATTTATCAGGTAAGCATACATTTTGTTTTCTTTCATAAGGTGCTGAGAGTCCACAAACCATTATTTTTGGGAACTAATAACCAAGCTGTGGAGTCCATGAGTAACTGAGCGAGCCAAAATAATTAGGCACCTAATTACAAGACACTGCAGCCTGAAGGACGTTCCTATCAAACACATCAAAGTGTTAGAATTTAGACAAAATATGTTTCGGATGACTTTCAGACAAAGAACTTTTGTGCATACTTGGAGGATGCATAGCCTCCACAACTACAGAGCTCACAAAAATTTAAATGCTGGAGAAAAATCTAAAGCACTCCCTTCAATTGAGGAAACAAAGAGAGGACAGATTCCTTTAGAGGAAGAGCAGCATTAGACTGTTAGAATGCCTAATGTGATCCATTCAGGAACTGCAAATCTGAACTGGTAACAATCCTACAAAATAGAAATTAAAAATGTGCATACCTGGAGGAGACATAGCCACCACAACTACAGAGCGCACATACCTTTAAATCCTGAAGGAAAATCTGAAGCACTGACCTGTACTGAGGAAACAGACACCTAGATTACAAGTTTTGCGTTCCAGTTTTAACGCTGAAAAAAATTGCCATTTCTGCATAAAAACCGGAATGCAGCCATTACGAGTCTTGTCGGTATAGCTATACCGCAAGCATTTTAGCCTGTAACGCAACGTCAGTCCCGAACTCAAAAAAATTGCGTTTTTGCATGGGATTTCCATAGCGCCAGTATTACAAAATGTGTGTTGAGGCTACCGCCACTATAATAAAGTTATTAACCCCTATTCCCCTGCACCCCAACATCGCCCACGCTATAATAAAGATATTAACTCCTATTCTGCCGCTCCCCAACATCGCTGACACTAAATTAAGTTATTAACCCTTAAACCTCTGGCCTCCCACATCACCACCACTAAATAAACCTATTAACCCCCAAACCGCCAGCCCCCGACATCGCAAAAAAATAAATTAAACTATTAACCCCTAAACCTAACAACCCCCTAACTTTATATTAAAATTACAATATCCCTATCTTAAAATAAATAAAAACTTACCTGTGAAATTAAAAAACCTAAGTTTAAACTATATATTAAACTAACATTACTATTAGGCTAAAATTAAAATAAAACAAACAAGAAGGAGAGCGCTGTTTAAGACTCAGTAAAAAACGGACTTCTTCGGATCTCATCCAGCTAGTGTTTAAAACAGTCGAAAATCACTAAAGCTTTTCACAGTCTCTACAGGATACTTGATAGTTTGTAGTACCAGAGCTGTCACACAGCGTACCAAATATTTATCAATCACATAGCCATATGCATATATGTGAGTCCACAAGTATCAATGTAGTGTCCAACAAACCGTGTAAAATTTTACAATAAATTACACTTACTATTCTGGATGAGACCTTTCTTACTGTTGTTCCTCTGCGTTGGCGCGGGTGTCGACTTCCACGCCTCCAGTTCAGCTTGCTTTGTCCTGCAGCTCATACATCCGGTGATAAAGTGTGAATTTTAACCTCTTTTTGTCCCTTTTTCCCAATCACTTTTCCAGGTGCCCTATGGGTGTCCTCAATGAGCGCCACAAATCCAAAACAAAAATACCCAGACCGGCGTTGGGCCGAGGTCGTAGCCTCAGAATACTTTTTACTTGGCAGTAGCTGTTTGCTATGTTTAGCATCTGGTTTGTGTAAGCATTTTTAATTATTAACCAATAAAGTTTCACATTTTTTACTGAATCACTTGGAGCCGGTCTGGGTATTTTTGTTTTGGATTTGTAAAATTAAAATAACTAAAATTAAATCAACTAAATTACAAATTAAAAAACACTACTAAAAAATTTTTAAATCTACAATTACAAAAAATAAAAAATTCTAAATTACATAAAATAAAAACACTAAATTACGAAAAATAACAAACAAAATGATCCAAAATAAAAACAATTATACCTAATTTAATAGCCCTTTAAAAATAAAAAAGCCCCTCCCAAATAAAAACCTAGCCTACAATAAACTACAAATAGCCCTCAAAAGAGCCTTTTGTAGGGCATTGCCCTAAAGAAATTGTCTCTTTTCCCTGTAAAAAAATACAAAGACCCCCTAGTAAAACCCACCACCCAACCAACCACCAAAATAAAAAACCTAAGCTACCCATTGCCCTGAAAAGGGCATTTGTATGGGCATTGCCCTTAAAAGGGCATATATCTCTTTTTCATTGCCCTGAAATGGGAATTTAGCTCTTTAAAGATTAAAAAAAAAACACCCAAAAAAAGTTTTAAAAAACCTAACACTAAACCCCGACGATCCACTTACAGTTTTTGAAGTCCGGACATCCAAGGGGCGAGAAGTCTTCATCCAGGAGACGAGGTCTTTATCCATCCAGACGGCATTTTCTATCTTCATCCAGGCGGCATGTTCTATCTTCATCCCGGCGGCGCGAAGCGGGTCCATCCTTCAAGACATCCGGCACGGAGCGTCCTCTTCATACGGCCGCCGCCGTACACGGAATCTTCAATGCAAGGGAGCCGTTTCAAAATGGCGTCCCTTGTATTCCTATTGGCTGATTTGATTTTTGAAATTCAAATCAGCCAATAGGATGAGAGCCACTGAAATCCTATTGGCTGTTCAATTCAGCGCTGGATGTCTTGAAGGATGGACCCGCTCTGTGCCACCGGGATGAAGATAGAAGATGCCGCCTGGATGAAGATAGAAGACGCCGCCTGGATGGATGAAGACCTCGCCGTCTGGATGAAGAGTTCATGGCGCCTGGATGTCCAAACTTCAACATTAATTATTCTTGACCGAAACAACATTGGGCAGGAAACCAAACTAAGTACGCAGAACCACCTTATCAGAGTGAAATATAAGATAAGAGGAATCACACTGTAAAGCAGAGAGTTCAGAAACTCTCAGATCAGAGGAAATAGCAACAGGAAACAAAACTTTCCAAGATAACATCTTAATATCTAAAGAATGCATAGGCGCAAACGGAGCCCGTTGTAAAACTTTAAGAACAAGGTTAAGACTCCACAAAGGAGTAACAGGTTTAAACACAGGCCGAATTCTAACCAAGGCCTAACAAAACGATTGCACGTCTGGCACATCCGCCAAGCTCTTATGTAACAAAATAGACAATGCCAAAATCTGACCATTTAGAGTACTTGCTGACAAACCCTTCTCCAGACCATCCTGGAGAAAGGACAAAATCCTAGGAATCTTTACTCTACTCCAAGAGTATCCTTTGGATTCACACCAATACAAGTATTTACGCCAGATCTTATGGTAAATCTTGCGTGTCACAGGCTTACGAACCTGAATCAAGGTCTCAATGACCGACTCTGAAAACCCACGCTTAGATAAAACTAAGCGTTCAATCTCCAAGCAGTCAGCTTCAGAGAAACAAGATTTAGATGAAGGAAGAGACCCTAAAGTAGAAGGTCCTTCCTCAGAGGCAGTCTCCAAGGTGGAAAGGATGACATTTCCACTAGGTCTGCATACCAAATCCTGCAAGGCCATGCCGAGGCTATCAGAATTACAGACGCCCTCTCCTGCTTGATTCGAGCAATGACTCTTGGAAGGAGAGCGAACAGAGGGAACAGGTATACTAGACTGAAGTTCCAAGGATCTCTTGACATCGAGCAGTATCTCAGAAGTTTGGCATTCTGATGAGAAGCCATGAGATCCAACTCTGGCTGCCCTCACTTGAGGGTCAAGCTGGAAAACACATCCGAATGAAGTTCCCACTCCCCGGGATGAAAAGTCTGTCTGCTCAGAAAATCCGCTTCCCAATTGTCCACTCCTGGGATGTGGATCACAGAAAGACAGCAGTTGTGGGTCTCCACCCACTGAATAATTCGGGTCACCTCTGTCATGGCCAAGGAACTCTGAGTTCCCCCTGGTGGTTGATGTAGGCCACCGAGGTTATGTTGTTCGATTGGAATCTGATAAACCGGCTAAGGCTAACTGAGGCCAGGCCAGAAGAGTATTTAAGATTGCTCTCAGCTCCAAGATGTTTATGGGCAGGACTGTCTCCTCCTGGGTCCATAAGCCCTGAGCCTTCAACGAGCTTCATACTCCTCCCAAAACTAGAAGGTTGGCATCCGTGGTCACAATCACCCAGGAGGGTCTGTGGAAGCAAGTACCCTGGGAGAGATGATCCTGAGAAGTGCCTGATCTAGATCTACATGTGGAGACAGGTCCATATAGTCCCTGTTCCATTGTCTGAGCATGCATAACTGCAGAGGTCTGAGATGGAACTGAGCAAACAGAATGATGTCCATGGAAGCCACCATCAGACTGATTACCTCCATACATTGAGCCACTGATGGCCATGGAGGGGACTGAAGGGCAAAACAAAAGTAGAAAATCTTTCTTTTTCTGACCTCCGTCAGAAAAATCTTCATTAACAGGGAGTCTTTTATGGTCCCCAAAAATACGACCCTTGTAGCTGGAACCAGAGAACTTTTTTCTCGATTCACCTTTCATGGGATCGAAGAAAAGACAACAACAAGATCTCCGTATGAGATTCTGCTTGTTGAAAAGATGGTGCCTGAACCAGAATGTCGTCCAGATAAGGTGCCACTGCAGTGCCCCCAGATCGAAGCACAGCTAAAAGAGCCCCCAGAACCTTTGAAAAAATTCTGGGAGCTGTGGCAAGGCCGAATGGAAGGGCCACAAACTGGAAATGATTGTCCAAAAAGGCGAATCTCAGAAACTTGTGATGGTCTCTGTGAATGGGAACATGGAGGAATCCATCCTTTAGGTCTATGGTTTTCATGAACTGACCCTCTTGTACCAAGGGAAGAATGGAGCGTATAGTCTCTATCTTGAAGGATGGCGCTCTGAGAAACTTGCAGAAAAATTGGGATGTTTTCCCAGGAAAGAAATGCTGTGTAGCACTCTCTGCCCAGACTGGGGTAGAGCCACTAGTACCTTTTAAAATTTAACTTTTATTTTCCACTTTAAAAAGAATGGGTGAACACAAACAAATTAAAATATCTCTATCTCTGAATAGCTAGTGTCAAGTATTTCTGGTTGCTATTGAATTATTCAAGTAACCGGCTGTCTTTGATATTTTTATGTATAATTTTGTCAGATCAGTCGGTACTTCGTTATATTACTCTAATCAGGTTGCTCAAAACCTTGTAATGGGTGTCTATTGTGTTTAGCTGCCTCTTATATTTTCCGAGGCTTGTATTAGCGTGAAGTTGGATGGGCTTAAGCCTGAGTGATGGCAGGGGTTATCAGGTTTTATTCACATTTATGTGTGGATCTTGGTAGTGGTTATATAATTTGAAATCTATTCTGCTTTATTATACAAGTGTATATATGCCAATATTTGGGTATCTCTTGTATGCAGAATTATTTTTATAAGTTCCACTCCTATTTTACATAAATTATGCAAGCATATACACTAAATCTGTTATTTTCCTTGTAAATAGAATAATCCCTTATTTCTATTACATGTATTTTTTGTGCACACTTGATTCAATAAAGACACCAATGTGCCCGGATTTTGGCTAATAATTTTGTCTCAGACCTACTGTTCACAGTCTTTCTTTCTATATATATATCCTGTTTATTATCAATGGTGGGCTTATTGTATATCTATCTCTCAGTCTCCTTCCTTGTTAGGCACTCGGGGACTATTTTTATTTATAGTTTCAGCTTCCACCTGAGATTTCTCTCTCTCAAAAATGCTTTAATTCTTTATCTTGAGTATGTTCCCGGGTGGGCATACAGATTCTATGTCCATACAATCTAAATTGTTATGTTGTTTATATATCACACCTATGGTACAGTACTGCAGTGTTACTTTAAGTGCACAGTGTTGCCACAGTCTGATTCTATATTTTTGCTCGAAATTCAGGCATTAATTATCTTTGTAGTAGAAGCTTTATTATTTGTTTTTACTCTTATATCGCACATATTCTATAATTCTGAAGTGTAATTATAATGTCACAATTATACACCACTTTAAATCTGTTTCTTTGTTGAGGACTCAGATTTTTATGATTATCGATATAGTTCTCCTCTGAGTTCGGTTTTCACTCAATACTCATAATAGTAACTATTGCTTATATGTAACAGTGCCTATTAGTTATACTTTTGTGTGAATCTTCGGTACTCTGTCTTTATAAATTACTTATGATAATATTCCCTGACTGCCGCTCTACGCTGTTTTCACTACAGCTGAGTATGGCGGTTTATCGCTAATACAGAGTTTGGTTCGGTTAAGAATTTGTTAGAACCCGGTACCTCTACTTGATTGGGCCCCCTTTGTGACCCTGGTACAGTTATGCTAGGATTGTGCGTTTAGATAAGGTTACCCCTGAATTCTATTTTGGTTCTTGTCAGGATTGCCCCTTACACGCTAACACACATTCACGCATTATTGGCTATATTTCCCATTACTAGTTTGATTATGCACTATTAGAGATAGATTGATTTAAAACACATATATCACACTTTAGTGGGACCCCATTGTCTGAGAAACTTGTTTAAAAATTCTAGATCTAGGATTGGTCGAAAAGTTCCTTCCTTTTTGGGAACTACGAGCAGATTTGAGTAAAATCCCAAACCCCTTTCCTGAAAGTCAACTGGAACTATTACCTCCTGGGCAGCAAGGTCCTTGACACAATGTAAGAACGCCTCTCTTTTTATCTGATCTACAGATAATATGGAGAGGAGAAACCTGCCTCTGGGAGGAAAAGATTTTAAGTCTATTTTGTATCTCTTGGAGACAATGTCCACTGCCCAGGGATCCGGTACATCTCTTATCCAAGCCTGGGAAAAAAGAGAGAGTCTGCCCCCTACAAGATCCGCTCCCGGATCGGAGGACAACCCTTCATGCTGACTTGGAATCAGCTGGAGGCTTTTTAGATTGCTTTCCCTTATTCCAGGACTGGTTGGGCTTCCAGGAAAGTTTGGCTTCATCTTGCTTGAAGGAAGGGGAGGAAGACTTGCCTTTAAAGTTACGAAAGGAACGAAAATTACTCTGACGTCCCTTCTGCTTATTCTTTTTATCTTGAGAAAGAAAAGAACCCTTCCCTCCAGTAATATATGAGATAATTTCTGCCAAACCAGGTCCAAACAAGGTCTTACCCTTGTAAGGAATAGTCATGAGCTTAGATTTAGATGAAACATCCGCAAACCAGGACTTCAACCACAAGGCCCTGCGGGTTAGGACTGCAAAGCCAGAAATTTTGGCTCCCAGTTTAATAACCTGTAGGGAAGCATCTGTAATGAAGGAATTGGCTAACTTGAGAGCCTTAATCCTGTCCTGGATCTCATCAAAAGGGGTATCCGTCTGAAGAGATTCAGACAACACATCAAACCAGTAAGCTGCAGCGCTGGTAACAGTGGCGATACACACCGCAGTTTGCCATTGTAGAAACTGGTGGACATACATCTTTTTTAGTAAAGCCTCCAATTTTTTATCCATTGGATCTTTAAAAACACAATTTATGCTTACCTGATAAATTTATTTCTCTTGTGGTGTATCCAGTCAACGGATCATCCATTACTTGTGGGATATTCTCATTCCCAACAGGAAGTTGCAAGAGGACACCCACAGCAGAGCTGTTATATAGCTCCTCCCCTAACTGCCATATCCAGTCATTCGACCGAAAAAAAGCTGAGAAAGGAGAAACCATAGGGTGCAGTGGTGACTGTAGTTTAAATATAAAAATTACCTGCCTTAAAATGACAGGGCAGGCCGTGGACTGGATACACCACAAGAGAAATACATTTATCAGGTAAGCATAAATTGTGTTTTCTCTTGTAAGGTGTATCCAGTCCACGGATCATCCATTACTTGTGGGATACCAATACCAAAGCTAAAGTACACGGATGAAGGGAGGGACAAGGCAGGCACTTAAACGGAAGGTACCACTGCCTGTAAAACCGTTCTCCCAAAAATAGCCCCCGAAGAAGCAAAAGTATCAAATTTGTAGAATTTTGAAAAAGTATGACGCGAAGACCAAGTCGCCGCCTTGCAAATCTGTTCAACAGAAGCCTCATTTTTAAAGGCCCAAGTGGAAGCCACAGCTCTAGTAGAATGAGCTGTAATCCTTTCAGGAGGCTGCTGTCCAGCAGTCTCATAGGCTAAGCGGATTATGCTTCTTAGCCAAAAAGAAAGAGAGGTTGCCAAAGCCTTTTGACCTCTCCTCTGTCCAGAGTAGACAACAAACAAAGCAGATGTTTGACGAAAATCTTTAGTAGCTTGTAAGTAAAACTTTAAAGCACGAACCACGTCCAGGTTGTGTAATAGACGTTCCTTCTTTGAAGAAGGATTAGGACACAAGGATGGAACAACAATCTCTTGATTGATATTCTTGTTAGATACCACCATAGGTAAAAACCCAGGTTTGGTACGCAGGACTACCTTATCCGTATGGAAGATCAGATAAGGAGAATCACATTGTAAAGCAGATAACTCGGAGACTCTACGAGCCGAGGAAATAGCTACCAAAAAAAGAACTTTCCAAGATAAAAGTTTGATATCTATGGAATGAAGAGGTTCAAACGGAACTCCTTGAAGAACCTTAAGAACCAGATTTAAGCTCCATGGTGGAGCAACAGGTTTAAACACTGGCTTGATTCTAACTAAAGCCTGAAAAAATGCTTGAACATCTGGAAAATCTGCCAGACGCTTGTGCAAAAGAATAGACAGGGCAGAAATCTGTCCCTTTAAAGAACTAGCTGACAATCCTTTTTCCAAACCATCTTGGAGAAAGGATAATATCCTGGGAATCCTGACCTTACTCCATGAGTAACCCTTGGATTCACACCAATAAAGATATTTATGCCATATCTTATGGTAAATTTTCCTGGTGGCAGGCTTTCGTGCCTGTATTAAGGTATCAATGACTAACTCGGAGAAGCCACGCTTTGATAAAATCAAGCGTTCAATCTCCAGGCAGTCAGTCTCAGAGAAATTAGATTTGGATGATTGAAAGGCCCTTGTAGTAGAAGGTCCTGTCTTAACGGCAGAGTCCAAGGTGGAAAGGATGACATGTCCACCAGATCTGCATACCAGGTCCTGCGTGGCCACGCAGGCGCTATCAAAACCACTGATGCTCTCTCCTGCTTGATCTTGGCAATCAGTGGAGGGAGCAGAGGAAACGGTGGAAACACGTAGGCCAGGTTGAAAGACCAAGGCGCTGCTAGAGCATCTATCAGCGTCGCCTCGGGATCCCTGGACCTGGATCCGTAACAAGGAAGCTTGGCGTTCTGGCGAGACGCCATAAGATCCAGTTCTGGTTTGCCCCAATGATGAATCAATTGAGCAAACACCTCCGGATGGAGTTCCCACTCCCCCAGATGAAAAGTCTGACGACTTAGAAAATCCGCCTCCTAGTTCTCTACACCTGGGATATGGATAGCTGATAGGTGGCAAGAGTGAATCTCTGCCCAGCAAATTATCTTTGAGACTTCTAACATCACCAGGTAACTCCTTGTTCCCCCTTGATGGTTGATGTAAGCCACAGTCGTGATGTTGTCCGACTGAAATCTGATGAACCTCATTGTTGCTAACTGAGGCCAAGCCTGAAGAGCATTGAATATCGCTCTCAGTTCCAGAATATTTATTGGAAGGAGTGTCTCCTCCTGAGTCCACGAGCCCCGAGCCTTCAGGGAGTTCCAGACTGCACCCCAACCTAGAAGGCTGGCATCTGTTGTTACAATTGTCCAATCTGGCCTGCGAAAGGTCATACCTTTGGACAGATGGACCCGAGATAGCCACCAGAGAAGAGAATCCCTGGTCTCTTGATCCAGATTTAGTAGAGGGGACAAATCTGTGTAATCCCCATTCCACTGACTGAGCATGCATAGTTGCAGCGGTCTGAGATGTAGACGTGCAAACGGCACTATGTCCATTGCCGCTACCATTAAGCCGATTACTTCCAAGCACTGAGCCACCGAAGGGCGCGGAATGGAATGAAGAACACGGCAGGAATTTAGAAGCTTTGATAACCTGGACTCCGTCAGGTAAATTTTCATTTCTACAGAATCTATCAGAGTCCCTAGGAAGGAAACTCTTGTGAGTGGGGATAGAGAACTCTTTTCCTTGCTCACTTTCCACCCATGCGACCTCAGAAATGCCAGTACTATGTCCGTATGAGACTTGGCAATTTGGAAGTTTGACGCCTGTATCAGGATGTCGTCTAAATAAGGGGCCACTGCTATGCCCCGCGGCCTTAGGACCGCCAGAAGCGACCCCAGAACCTTCATAAAAATTATTGGGGCTGTAGCTAATCCAAAGGGAAGAGCTACAAACTGGTAATGCCTGTCTAGAAAGGCAAACCTGAGAAACCAATGATGATCTTTGTTTAAGATCTTTAGATCCAAAATTGGTCTGAAGGTTCCCTCTTTTTTGGGAACCACAAACAGATTTGAGTAAAATCCCTGTCCCTGTTCCTCCTTTGGAACTGGATGGATCACTCCCATAACTAGGAGGTTTTGTACACAGTGTAAGAAAGGTGAAATCTCCCTTTTGGGGGAGAAGCTTTGAAGTCCAGAAGATATCCCTGAGATATAATTTCCTGGACATCTCTTGCCCACGCCTGGGCGAAGAGTGAAAGTCTGCCCCCTACTAGAACCGTTACCGGATAGGGGGGCCGTTCCTTCATGCTGTCTTAGAGGCAGCAGCAGGCCTTTTGGCCTGCTTACCTTTGTTCCAGGTCTGGTTAGGTCTCCAGACCGTCTTGGACTGAGCAAAAGTTCCCTCTTGTTTTGCATTAGAGGAAGTTGATGCCGCACCTACCTTGAAGTTTCGAAAGGCACGAAAATTAGACTGTTTGGCCCTTGATTTGGACCTGTTCTGAGGAAGGGCATGACCTTTTCCTCCAGTGATATTAGCAATAATTTCCTTCAAACCAGGCCCGAATAGGGTCTGCCCCTTGAAGGGAATGTTAAGCAGCTTAGACTTTGAAGTCACGTCAGCTGACCATGATTTAAGCCATAGCGCCCTGCGCGCCTAGATAGCAAAACCAGAATTCTTAGCCGTTAGTTTAGTCAAATGAACAATGGTATCAGAAACAAAAGAATTGGCTAGCTTAAGTGCTCTAAGCTTGTCAAGTATGTCATCCAATGGAGTCGCTACCTGTAAAGCCTCTTCCAGAGACACAAACTAGAATGCCGCAGCAGCAGTGACAGGAGCAATGCATGCAAGGGGCTGTAGGATAAAACCTTGTTGAATAAACATTTTCTTAAGGTAACCCTCTAATTTTTTATCCATTGGATCTAAAAAAGCACAACTGTCCTGGACAGGGATAGTAGTACGCTTTGCTAGAGTAGAAACTACTCCCTCCACCTTAGGGACTGTCTGCCATAAGTCCCGTGTGGTGGCGTCTATTGGAAACATTTTTCTAAAAATAGGAGGGGGAGAGAACGGCACACCTGATCTATCCCATTCCTTATTAATAATTTCTGTAAACCTTTTAGGTATTGGAAAAACATCAGTACACACCGGCACTGCATAGTATTTATCCAGTCTACACAATTTCTCTGGCACTGCAATTGTATCACAGTCATTCAGAGCAGCTAAAACCTCCCTGAGCAACACGCGGAGGTGTTCAAGCTTAAATTTAAATGTAGAAATATCAGAATCAGGTTGCATCATCTTCCCTGAGTCAGAAACATCACCCACAGACTGAAGCTTCTGCATATTGTGAGGCAGTATCAGACATGGTTCTTAAAGCGTCAGTATGCTCTGTATTTCGTCTAACCCCAGAGCTATCTCGCTTTCCTCTAAATTCAGGTAGTCTGGCTAATACCGCTGACAGTGTATTATCCATGACTGCCGCCATGTCTTGTAAAGTAAATGCTATGGGCGCCCTAGATGTACTTGGCACCATTTGAGCGTGAGTCCCTTGAGCGGGAGTCAAAGGATCTGACACGTGGGGAGAGTTAGATTCCTCTGGTGATAAATTTTTTAAAGACAGAATATGATCTTTATTGCTTAAAGTGAAATCAGTACATTTGGTACACATTCTAAGAGGGGGTTCCACCATGGCTTTAAAACATAATGAACAAGGAGTTTCCTCTATGTCAGACATGTTTGTACAGACTAGCAATGAGACTAGCAAGCTTGGAAAACACTTTAAATCAAGATAACAAGCAAATATAAAAAATGGTACTGTGCCTTTAAGAGAAACAAATTTTGTCAAAATTTGAAAAACAGTGAAAAAAGGCAGTAAATCAAACAAAATTTTTACAGTGTATGTAATAAGCTAACAGAGCATTGCACCCACTTGAAAATGGATGATTAACCCCTTAGATCAAAAAACGGATAAAAAAAAACGATATAGACGTTTTTTAACAGTCACAACAAACTGCCACAGCTCTGCTGTGGCCCTACCTTCCCCAATAAACGACTTTGGAAAGCCTTTGAGCCCTTTAGAGATGTCCTATAGCATTCAGGGGACTCCTGTGGGAAGCTGGATGTCTCAGTCTGTAATTTTAACTGCGCAAAAAAGCGCTAAATTAGGCCCCTCCCACTCATACTACAACAGTGGAAAGCCTCAGGAAACTGTTTCTAGGCAAAATTTAAGCCAGCCATGTGGAAAAAACATAATTTATGCTTACCTGATAAATTTATTTCTCTTGTAGTGTGTTCAGTCCACGGGTCATCCATTACTTATGGGATATATTCTCCTTCCCAACAGGAAGTTGCAAGAGGATCACCCAAGCAGAGCTGCTATATAGCTCCTCCCCTCACATGTCATATCCAGTCATTCGACCGAAACAAGACGAGAAAGGAGAAACTATAAGGTGCAGTGGTGACTGGAGTTATAATTTTAAAATTTAGAACCTGCCTTAAAAAGACTGGGCGGGCCGTGGACTGAACACACTACAAGAGAAATAAATTTATCAGGTAAGCATAAATTATGTTTTCTCTTGTTAAGTGTGTTCAGTCCACGGGTCATCCATTACTTATGGGATACTCATACCAAAGCTAAGTACACGGATGATGGGAGGGACAAGGCAGGAACATTAAACAGAAGGAACCACTGCCTGTAGAACCTTTCTCCCAAAACCAGCCTCCGAAGAAGCGAAAGTGTCAAATTTGTAAAATTTGGAAAAAGTATGAAGTGAAGACCAAGTTGCAGCCTTGCAAATCTGTTCAACAGAGGCCTCATTCTTAAAGGCCCAGGTGGAAGCCACAGCTCTAGTGGAATGAGCTGTAATTCTTTCAGGAGGCTGCTGTCCAGCAGTCTCATAGGCTAAACGTATTATGCTACGAAGCCAAAAAGAGAGAGAGGTAGCCGAAGCCTTTTGACCTCTCCTCTGTCCAGAGTAAACGACAAACAGAGAAGAAGTTTGTCTAAAATCTTTAGTTGCCTGTAAGTAGAACTTCAGAGCACGGACCACGTCTAGATTATGCAAAAGACGTTCCTTCTTTGAAGAAGGATTAGGACATAATGATGGAACAACAATCTCTTGATTGATTGTCCTGTTAGAAACAACCTTAGGTAAAAACCCAGGTTTAGTACGCAGTACTACCTTGTCTGAATGAAAGATCAGATAAGGAGAATCACAATGTAAGGCAGATAACTCAGAGACTCTTCGAGCCGAGGAAATAGCCATCAAAAACAAAACTTTCCAAGATAAAAGCTTAATATCAATGGAATGAAGGGGTTCAAACGGAACACCCTGAAGAACTTTAAGAACCAAGTTTAAGCTCCACGGAGGAGCAACAGCTTTAAACACAGGCTTAATTCTAGCCAAAGCCTGACAAAAGACCTGGACGTCTGGATTCTCTGCCAGACGTTTGTGTAAAAGAATAGACAGAGCTGAAATCTGTCCCTTTAGCGAACTAGCGGATAAACCCTTTTCTAAACCCTCTTGTAGAAAAGCCAATATCCTAGGAATCCTAACCTTACTCCATGAGTAACTCTTGGATTTGCACCAATATAAATATTTACGCCATATCTTATGGTAAATTTTTCTGGTCACAGGTTTCCGAGCCTGTATTAATGTATCAATAACCAAATCCGAAAACCCACGCTTTGATAGAATCAAGCGTTCAATTTCCAGGCAGTCAGCCTCAGAGAAATTAGGTTTGGATGGTTGAAAGGACCCTGAATTAGAAGGTCCTGCCTCAGAGGAAGAGACCATGGTGGACAGGATGACATGTCCACTAGGTCTGCATACCAGGTCCTGCGTGGCCACGCAGGCGCTATCAGAATTACCGATGCCCTCTCCTGTTTGATCCTGGCAATCAGTCGAGGTAGCAACGGAAATGGTGGAAACACATAAGCTATGTTGAAAACCCAAGGGGCTGCTAATGCATCTACCAGCACCGCTCCCGGGTCCCTGGACCTGGATCCGTAACAAGGAAGCTTCGCGTTCTGGTGAGATGCCATGAGATCCAGATCCGGTTTGCCCCAACGACGAATCAGTTGAGCAAATACCTCCGGGTGAAGTTCCCACTCTCCCGGATGAAAAGTCTGGCGACTTAGGAAATCCGCCTCCCAGTTCTCTACGCCCGGGATGTAAATCGCTGACAGGTGGCAAGAGTGAGACTCTGCCCAGCGAATTATCTTCGAGACTTCCAACATCGCTAGGGAACTCCTGGTTCCCCTTAATGATTGATGTAAGCCACAGTCGTGATATTGTCCTACTGAAATCTGATGAACCTCAGTTTTGCTAACTGAGGCCAAGCTAGAAGAGCATTGAATATTGCTCTTAATTCTAGAATGTTTATTGGAAGGAGTTTCTCCTCCTGAGTCCACGATCCCTGAGCCTTCAGGGAATTCCAGACTGCTCCCCAGCCTAGAAGGCTGGCATCCGTTGTTACAATCGTCCAATCTGGTCTGCGAAAGGTCATTCCTTTGGACAGATGAACCGGTGACAACCACCAGAGAAGAGAATCTCTGGTCTCCTGGTCCAGATTTAGCAAAGGGGACAGATCTGAGTAATCCCCGTTCCATTGACTGAGCATGCATAGTTGCAGCGGTCTGAGATGCAGGCGCGCAAATGGCACTATGTCCATTGCCGCAACCATTAAGCCGATTACCTCCATGCACTGAGCTACTGATGGGCTTGGAACGGAATGAAGGACACGGCAAGCATTGAGAATCTTTGATAACCTGGACTCCGTCAGGTAAATCTTCATCTCTACAGAATCTATAAGAGTCCCTAGAAAAGGAACCCTTGTGAGTGGTAACAGAGAACTCTTTTCCACGTTCACTTTCCACCCATGCGACCTCAGAAATGCTAGAACTATCTCTGTATGAGACTTTGCATTCTGAAAACTTGACGCTTGTATCAGAATGTCGTCTAGGTACGGAGCCACCGCTAGGCCTCGTGGTCTTAGTACCGCCAGAAGTGAGCCCAGAACCTTCGTAAAAATTCTCCGGGCCGTGGCTAACCCGAAGGGAAGAGCCACAAACTGGTAATGCCTGTCTAGAAAGGCAAACCTTAGGTACCGATAATGATCTTTGTGAATCGGTATATGAAGGTAAGCATCCTTTAAGTCCACTGTGGTCATATATTGACCCTCTTGGATCATGGGTAGGATGGTTCGAATGGTTTCCATCTTGAACGATGGTACCCTTAGGAATTTGTTTAAGATCTTTAAGTCCAAGATTGGTCTGAAGGTTCCCTCTTTTTTGGGAACCACAAATAGATTTGAGTAAAATCCTTGTCCCTGTTCTGATCCTGCACATCTCTTGCCCAAGCCTGGGCGAAGAGAGAAAGTCTGCCCCCCACTAAATCCGTCTCCAGATAGGGGGCCCTGTCTTCATGCTGTCTTAGGGGCGGGAGTAGGCTTTCTGGCCTGCTTGCCCTTGTTCCATGACTGGTTGCCTTTCCAACCCTGTCTGTAACGAGCAGTAGTTCCTTCCTGTTTTGGAGCGGAGGAAGTCGATGCTGCTCCTGCCTTGAAGTTACGAAAGGCACGAAAATTAGACTGTTTGGCCTTTGGTTTGGCCCTGTCCTGAGGAAGGGCGTGGCCCTTACCTCCCGTAATGTCAGCAATAATTTCCTTCAAGCCGGGCCCGAATAAGGTCTGCCCTTTGAAAGGAATGTTAGACTTGGAAGTTACATCCGCTGACCAGGATTTAAGCCAGAGCGCTCTGCGCGCCTGCATGGCGAATCCGGAATTTTTAGTTTGGTTAGATGTACTACGGCATCTGAAACAAACGCATTAGCTTGCTTAAGGGTTCTAACTTTGCTCAAAGCCTCATCCAATGGCTCTGTGCGAATCGCCTCTTCCAGAGACTCAAACCAGAATGCTCTTGCAGCCGTTACAGGCGCAATGCATGCAAGAGGCTGCAATATAAAACCCTGTTGAACAAACATTTTCTTAAGATAACCCTCTAATTTTTTATCCATTGGATCTGAGAAAGCACAGCTATCCTCCACCGGGATAGTGGTACGCTTGGCTAACGTAGAAACTGCTCCCTCCACCTTAGGGACCGTCTGCCATAAGTCTCGTGTGGTGGCGTCTATAGGGAACATTTTTCTAAATATCGGGGGAGGGGAAAAAGGCACACCGGGTCTATCCCACTCCTTACTAATAATTTCTGTAAGTCTTTTTGGTATAGGAAAGACGTCAGTACACACCGGTACCGCATAGTATCTATCCAACCTACACAATTTCTCTGGAATTGCCACCGTGTCGCAATCATTCAGAGCCGCTAATACCTCCCCTAGTAACACACGGAGGTTCTCAAGCTTAAATTTAAAATTAGAAAATTCTGAATCCGGTCTCCCCGGATCAGAACCGTCACCGACAGAATGAAGCTCACCGTCCTCATGTTCTGCAAATTGTGACGCAGTATCAGACATGGCTCTCGTGTCATCAGCGCGCTCTGTCCTTAACCCAGAGCTATCGCGTTTGCCCCTTAATTCGGGCATATTATATAATACTTCTTTCATAACATTAGCCATATCATGTAAAGTGATTTGTAAGGGCCTAGATGTACTTGGCGTCTCAATCCTACGCATCTCCCGAGCGGGAGACGCAGGTACTGACACGTGAGGAGAGTTAGGCGGCATAA